>NW_021633151.1:0-70871 GCF_004799145.2 Neltuma alba
CTTCACCCAGCAATCCATCGAGTTACAGAACGGAGGGTTTAGAATTTTGATATATATATCACAAGGAATGTTGCCAGACAGAGAGAGAGAGAGGTGAAGATGAAGCAGACAAGTCCCCACACACAAAACCCGAAACGGACAACGCATTGGACGCTCTGAAGCATGCATTTATGGGACTCTGTAACTGTTCGGAGGCTGGCTTGAGTTCTCAGGTTTTTGTCAGATCTCAGGAGTATGCTCATGCTAATGCTATTTCTATGCATTCTCTTCCACACACACACACCACACGTACAGAGACCCCACGTTACCCTTCTGTTACTGTGGAATGACTAGCCATCTTGCCTGGTCTATCTATGATTATTACGCTAGTTTTATCATTGTCCTTTGATAATATTGCTGTGTGCCAACATGGCGGTGTAGTGAAGGGTTCAATAAATCCTGATGTGGGCACTTTTGTTGTTGGTGATGAGAGATAATGCTCATGAACTGTTTGATGATTTGTCTCTCTGGCAATTGCATGTGGCTAGTGACTGGCCATGGTTTTGAATTCATGTGCCCTTAATGAAAATTTTAAAACCTTTTTACTGTGTGAAAACACAAGAAAGAGAATTTGTCATTTCTTGGCTAGCAAGGACATTTTATATGTCTAGTGATTTTCTTAGTTCCTGGAGGGACGTTGGAAGCAAATATCATATTCCATCATCATACCTGTCAGAGCTTGAATTGGCTTCATCCTTCACGTCTGGAACCAATTTATGACCAAAATATATTTAGAGAGGAATATTAACTCGAATAAAAAAGAGCTAACATATGGGACCACCCCCCCAATCTGTCTCCGCTTTGCCACTTTTTTTCATTCTTTTATGTTTCTGACTTTCAAAGCTCTTAAAAGTATTCTCCCACTAAAAATATTTGTTATTAAAAAATAAGTTGTTTTCAATAGCTTTTTATTAGATATTTTGTCCTATCTTACGTCGCAGTTTGGCCTCAGGTTTATAACTCAACAGTTATGGACCTTTTGATCAGTGCTTGTTAGTTTTTAATTGAGTATCAATCCCTTAGTCGGTTTTGATCTGTTGAATGACAAGCATAAGCCCGTAGAAACCGTATTGCTTCAAGGTTTTGCTTGAAAATGAAAGGACGACCCTTTATTGGATTAAAGGCACAAGGGTGTTGGAATTACAGATAATTCATGTTAATAACAAATCCTTTTTTATGATAATTCTCAATCATCTTTAGAATGCGTAAAAATGATTGTGGTGGTTAAAAAATTCTGATCATATCATTAGCTTCTTGACATGTAGTTTTAAAATAACATTTTTATTCCTACTTTTTCTTTTAGCAGAATGCAAGATACATTATCACTACTTTCTCTTTCAGGAATTTGGCATATTTGAAGTTTCTTATTGCTAGAGCAACACTGGGAGCAAATAGTATCTTCTGGCATAGCCAATGACAGGTGCTGATCACGTGCTTAAGGGACAGCAAGAGTTTTGTTGACCAAATTAGCGGGGAACCCTGTTTTTGAGATGAGCACATTGCTCATTCTTCAGAAGTTAATAACAAGGTCATCATGACATATGCACAACTCACAATCGTTATTTTCTTTCCCTTTAATTCAATGACTTATTATCTCATTTCAGATTCTCTGTGTCTCTCTGTGCACGGACTGGAACCTCACTTGAATGCTCCTCCAAAAGGAACATGGGCATGAGACTTGTACTTTTCACCAATCTCATTCACCATTGCCTTTTCTTCCCTGCTACATCTCTTTCCTTTTTGTCTATTCCTTGAAGTTCATAAATACTTTGGAATGATAGGTCATAATTCACATATTACATTGGCTTTATATAAGAGTAAACGTTAAAATAATAAGATATGCGCATATATATAGAACCCTCTCATTCTACATCCATATTTGAATGTTCAGTTTCAAATATGCTTTTAGAAAGTGTTATTTTTTATATATATATTTTATGTCCAAATGGCACAGGATTCTATGATTTTCTGTGATTTAAAAGTAGAATAGAATTTCTACTTATTCCTTTTGAGAAAATTTCAAAGCTGTGACCCTAACTTGAGAAAATTTTCTCACTTAGTGACATGGGTTGAAAAGCCAGTTTTGCTGCAATCTTTACATATTTCAATATGTTGTCCTCGGCAGTGTGCACAATTTATTTGTATTGACTGATCATTTTGCTCTACTCCAATAGTTGAGTTTTTCGATTCTCTTTTTAATTTTACCCATTTTTATATTTAGGCTCTAAAATACTATCTGGACATTAATATCATCTCTTCAAAAGTTCATTCAACTAGGAAAAACTTATTATTTGATTTTTATTCTTTTTCGACTCAACAAATAATCTAATAAGCCTCTTTATTAATCAATTGCTATAGCTGAGTCTTTAAATAAAAGATTCATGGGTTTTTATCAGTCCAACCAATGGCAAAAATAATTGAGTATTCACATTAATTCAAGTTTTATTATATAAAATAATGACTTGTGCTACTTCTCACCTACGAATGTAAAAAAAGTTCAATACATATACCTACCTACTTTACTGTATCTTTACTATGTGTCCCTCTATATATACATCCATTCCAATTCCATACCCTTGTTCTCTCAAGAAATAAACCCACAATCTGAAGAGAAACAATGTCAAGAGCAGGCTCATCGAGATGGAGTCCAACCCCAGAACAACTGATGATTTTGGAGGAACTGTATAGGAGTGGGATTAGAACTCCTAGTGCTTCCCAAATCCAACACATAACAGCTCACCTTTGTTTCTATGGTAGGATTGAAGGAAAGAATGTGTTCTATTGGTTTCAGAATCACAAGGCTAGGGATAGACAGAAGCTCAGGAGGAAACTAAGCAAGCAGCTTCAACTACAACAACTTCAACATCAAGAACAACAACAACATCATCAGATGCTAGTCCATCAATGCCAAGTGTTTAATCAGGATAAGACTCATCACTGGTTTTTTGGTGGCTTTGATTCTTCTACTGGTTCTTCTGTGCAACCAGTTTCTCTTTGTAACCCAGCTATCTTACTTTCTCAGGTAATATACATTTCGGTATTAGTTATATTGTACTAAGTCTCTTCTGTACATTGCAATTTAAGGAGCACAGCACAAGAAACCTACAAAACCTCAGACACTTCAAAGTACAGCGAACCTCTCATGCATAATTGATATATAACAAACCACTTTAAATTACATTTTCTTGCTAAATCATGTTGCATGTATTTTCGCATCGTGGCGAAGGTATTTTTTTTTATTCATGTCTTATATCCGTTTTGTGCAATTTGAATATTTTTTTCATTCATAAAAGTGAATGCACGTATCATATTCTGGTTTAAGACAGATGTTGGAATGGAAGGCACAAGAAGCCCCTTGGGACTTTGACTTCTGGCTTAAATGTGGGCAAAGTAACATGACTAGATACTTAATCACCATACGAAAATGGTAATACAATAAAACATGTAGGGTACAAATATCATTTAAATTAATCTGTCATGTTGGACAGGACAGGTGCATATGTGGTACATTTTTTACTTTATTACAATATAAAGTACAATTCTGATTCTGAATTAGAAGGGCAAAGAAATGGTGGGGTTGAGGGTTGAAGTCTTTGTATTGCTGGAAAGTCGCATGGTTTCCAGGTTGAAGTATGGAGTTTCAAAGTTGTGCTTTTTTCTTTTGGACTTATTTCTTAATTTCTTAATTTGATATGTTCAGGGACAAACAGGAGAGACATCATCAGAGACATGGAAGACTGCGCAGAACCAACAAGGTGAGGTGGATAAAACAAAGACGTCATCACTTTACAACTATGGTATGAGTTGTTGGAATGTTGTGGATTTTAATGAAGCATCCTCATGTTGCACAAGCCGGCCTCTCAGGACTCTTGACCTCTTTCCAACTACATCCACCCAACTCAAAGAAGACCCCTTAAACCCCAAACTCTGATCACTGCGTTTCATGTTTCTTTGTTTATCGATTAAGACTTGAGGAAACGAATGATCTCTCTCTCTCTCTCTCTCTCTCTGTGGTGCTTCTTTTAGGAATTTATGATGATGACGATGTACTAATAGACCTTGTCTTGTACGTAGGGCCCTAGGCCCTGAGCCATGCTATATTTAAAAATATATGATAAAAGCGTTCACCCGTTTAGATTTTCTTGTGGAAATGGGAACAAGGACATTCTCCTCGGTTAGCGTTTGTCGGCACCTGATTTATAAAAGATTTATTATTATTGTGAAATATTAGTATGTTACTGTACGATGCAGCATAAACCCAAATTTCAAGTCATGCTTTCGCCAATATATACATTGTAATTTGTAACATCCAAAGAATATGAGCATAAACATATAAATAATAGGATCACAATCAAAAGAAAACCAAATCTTAAAGGACTTGTTTATTTAAAAAATAAAAAAGTCCTTAAAATTATAAAGTCTACCATACTTGTGAGGCTCCTAACGCCGGGCTCATTATAGTGCCACCCCCTTTAAGAGTTAATGTTTTCGGCGGCTTCATTACACAACACTTTACTCAGCCTAGTACTAGTCAGACCCTCTATAGATAACCCTTTTCACAAACATTAAGCTCTTAATGAAAAAATCAATGTGATGAACACAAATTTTAAAGAAAAGCTTAATCCCAAAAAACTAACTTTCTCGGAAAGAAAGCTCCTTAAACTTATAAATCCACCGTAGTTGTGAGACTGTTGGGACTCCACGCAGCACACGCCAAACCAACAAATGAAAAATAGCATCGCGAGGTAGCATAGCCATAGCGAGCCGTCGGAGAGATATTAACAATAGCGAACTGAAGGACTCGTTAAGAATGCGATTAACCTAAAGCTACTACTCCGTCTCTAATTATAAGAACCTTTTAGTCAAATTATGCTTTTTAAGAAAACAGTTAAAATTAGTTAAAAACAATTAATATGTAACAAATATAATTTTTTTCCAAATATACTTCTGATAAATATAAGAGAGTAATAATGAGATAAATAGAGAGAATATAATATATGAAATTTATTAAGAGTAAAATAAGTAACAATGCATTAAATGTTCAGATAAATTCAAAAGAAATCTTATAAAAAAGGACAAATCCATTCCAAAAAGAGGATATTATAATTAGGGACGGAGGGAGTATTTCTTAATAGGGTTTATTTTTAAGGAAGTAGCATATAAAAAAATTGGTTTGTGTTAGATTAAATGATTAAAATAATAGAAGAATAAATATTATTTAATAATGATAATAAATATATAATTGACATTAAAAATTATTTTCAATACCTTTTTCCTTCTCTATCTATCTCTCTCTCACCTACACACAAAGCACATGGCTGATGTTACATTCGGTAATGTTCCTGAACTTTTTTTTTTTGTCCTTTTACTTTTTGGAACCAATCTGTATTTGAACTAAAAACTAAAAAAGTAAGTATTTTTCCTCTCATTTTGACATGACCATATGCTAATTATATGCTTATTAAACAACCATTGTGCCAATATCTACTGCACCTAACATGAATAAAAATATTTCCGTGCTCCCTTGTAACTATGAGTCTATATTTTACTATATGTTGGGTATTCGGAAAGGTTTGAATATTTGTTGGGATATATGTGTGCGTGTGTGTGTGTGTAATAAGACTGTTCTTACATTTCATGGATGCGATTTATAGTACCTCTAATTTGCATAATAGAAATCACCCTGCATTCTATGTAGTTGAGAAGACTACAGGCATAATTATGAAAGATTATACTAGATATCCTATAAGCACATCTTAAATTCTATTTAAAAGGTTCAGCCTTTTTAGATAAAACATCACCAACATGCGAGAATGATATATTACTAGCAGTAACAGTCGCGTACCTAAGACATAGTCGAAAGAATCTACAAATAATTGAGTTGCCTGGCTGGCAATAAAGCCTCTTGCGCTTTTAAAAAAAAAAAATTCGCTGTCACAGCATGTTATTGTGCTCAGTTCCATTATTGATCAGATTAGTCCTTGGCTTATTGAATGATAAACTGTGAACCAGCCATTAATAATCATCTATCAGTATGGTCCTTTCCTGCTAGAGCCTTAATTTCATACAACGTATGGTGGGTTTTCATTTGTTTCTTTCTTCCTCTTTTTTTTTTTTTTTTAACCAGCAGTTTTCATTTGTTCATCAGTATCAAGTTGCTTTCACATGTGTACATGAAGATTAAATGCTTGGTGACTCAAAGTAATGGACTTTAAGGACATGGGTGATCAGCTTTTATGGTGATTGACATGGACTACTCTGGGCGAGTTACTGTGACCAAAACCATCTTAAAAGCAATCACTAACCTGTCATGCTCATCATTCATTACTCTGATCAATATTGTTAATGCAGCTTGTGGCCAATAAATAACGTTTCTGCAAAATATATCCCACTCATGGGTCCATCTTTACCCTCCCCCGCCCCCGGCCCTCAAAATGGCTTATTTCACAACCGACACAGAATTGCAGAGCCAGAGATGTACTAAGAGTTAAGAGGAAGGGAAAAGGTGGAATTCTCTATGCTACGTAATTGTGCATTCAAACAAAAAGTGACACAAAAATTGTGCATGAACTATATGTTCTGTCTTTGATTGCTTATATGGACTCAATTTAGAGAAGATAGACTCAAATTCTTACTTCTCCCTCTCTTTCCTTCTCCTATATGCCCTTATGGTTCCAGCATGCAATTTGGAATTGAAGGCTACGGCAGTTACAGTGACAAAACGATCTTGATAGTAACCTCAACCTGTCGTGTTCATCATTTAATTCCACTGATCAATATGGTTAATGAAGCGTGAGACCAATTATATATAGCGTTTCTGCAAAATATATGGCGTTCTCTTGTCAATCTTTATTTTTCCCCTCAAACAATTTAGATGGCTTATTTCACTACCGACACAGATTTGTAGAGATCTAGTTAGAGTGAACAAGACAAAAAAGAAGAGAGAGAGAGAGTGATTCACTTAAACAGTCCAACTTTGGTTCTATTATTCTATGTACCCACGAGTACTCCCCCCCCCCCCCCCAGTGAAGCAGAGCGACAAATTAAAACTGAACAATTCATGATTGACACTATGTATTGCGCCTCTAGAAGTTCTCCTTGTGAAAGGTAAAACGCGTGGATGAGACTAAACTGAACTCTTGGCAAAGGTTCTTCAATGTTTTGGTGAGAGTAGGACTGCCACAGTAGAACACACCTACATCAACCAACAGTCAAAAATGAGAAAACATATATTCTCAAATCTGAATGTCCTTTAGGATTCCCCGAACAATGAATCAGAATCTATGCATACCTATTCTAGAGTTCTCATGTGCGCTTGCTAGATCAGAGAATACTTTTTTCCAATTGGGTCTCGCAAAATGAGTTCTTATCTGGGCATATTGGAACATGAGGAAAATGTTAATAGTGCTGTATGGTTTACTGTGTAGATAAAGCTTCACCCTTAATTAGTACTAAATCATTACCCTGCTTTCTGAAACTACATCAAGACCATTTTTAGCATGCTGCAGCTTCTGCACCATGGCAATAAGTGCTGACCGAGCATCGCCTTCTTCATGAACACTAGTCAAGTAGTTGTGCATTTCAATTATATGCTGTAACATTCAAAGATGCCCGAAAAATTATTATAGTGAAATATCATGTCATGGAGGTAACTCGACTAAAAATATATGACGTTGGTTAGCTTTCAATCTCACATTGTGGTCATATTCTGCGATATCGTCCATGACTCCTTTGAACCATTCAAACGAAGCTTGTTCTCTTGTCACCCAGTAAAAGTATGCTCTTTCGGGATATTTT
Organism: Neltuma alba; assembly: GCF_004799145.2. Classification (NCBI taxonomy): domain Eukaryota; kingdom Viridiplantae; phylum Streptophyta; class Magnoliopsida; order Fabales; family Fabaceae; genus Neltuma; species Neltuma alba. The sequence continues at coordinate 7,837 of NW_021633151.1, forward strand.
TGATCTTCTGGTGAACTGTTGTGACAGTCCTGCGGATGGAGAATGCATACTTTCAGTAAAAGGAAGGATAAAATTTATGTCATGCTAAATTGTAAAGGAAAAATAAATCCATACGGAAGGCCTTTATTTGATAACCTGATAGCAAAACGTAAAAACTAGACTACTCACAGGCTCAGGTTTTTCCGGTTTGATGTGGTTGAGGAGATCTTTGAGAATACTGATCATTGGCGTGGCACCAATTCCCAGACCAATAAGCAAGAGCACATCATACTTTTTGTAGTTTTGTGCCGGGGCTCCATAGGGTCCTTTAATGCGGATCTTCGGATACCTAGGGAATTAAAAGGAACAAAATCAATATCAGTGTATCATTTAACAGCTTAAGAACTAAGCTATAAGAGGTTCTATCTACCTTGCTGCTGATTGATCATAGCTAAGGTTCGTTCTAGTTTCCATCCTCATAAGGCTTCCCTTTCTTGCATTCTGGACCTCACAAACCTGCATTTTATGTGGTCTTAGCCCAACTAGTTCTTTGAAAAAATTGTTATTTAAAAAATAATAGAACATCTAGCTGTTAGTTCACGCTTAAGTTAAAAAAATTAGAGAAAATTTTCACCCGAAAAGAACAAATTGAGATTTCAGTCTTCCGAGGATACTTTTGTCAGAGCTTCAATCCTCCAAAGTTTGGAGACTAAATGTCAGTTCTCTAAAGAGTAGTTTATCTTTAATATCGTTTTCACATTAAGCTTGTTAACAAATAGTTGCGAAAGATGATTGATTTTGCCTAACGTGCGACTGATGTAGCAATAAGATATATAGCAGTTACTGGAGCATGCCATTACAATGCATCATATCATTTTGATACCTCTTCTGGGCATGTATCAAAATTATTTTTCTGACTGCTTGTAAACAGGTAATTGTATTATAGCAAGCATCACCTGCGCAAATCTGTTTCTAAGCTCTGTCGTCCAATCTCCCAAGGCTCGTATATGGACACTCAAGTAGTCATCTCCAGGTGCAGAGGTGATGGAGAAAGGATGCCTGAAAAATAGGGAAAATCGGAACATCTTAATTAAAATGATCTCACGGCAAAATCAGTTTTCAGATTAATACCAGCAAAATACTATCCTCAGTTACCATTCAAAACTCGATATGTCTGGACACTTTACAAAAAGGTACATGCCACTTTTGTACTTGAATGCTGGAGGTTTGGTTATGTGCAGTGCTAGCACATTTCCTGAATAGACTATTGCCTGACATATTCAAGTAGTAAGATCACTTCCCCATGGTTTTATTGGGAAAAAAAATTAGGGATAAGAAGTTGTTAGAACACACCTTTATTACCCTTACGCGGTGATCTTTACCCTTCAAAAATGGATGTATTCTCTCTAAAGCATAGAGTACTACTGGAACTACGAGGTACATCCAAGTCTGCATAGAGAAAGGTAGTGAAACTGATTAGTATATAAATGTTCTCAGATTGCTGCTTATTCAGAATGCCGTAATACAGACATGTTTCAGCAACAGATACAAACTGAAATCAATCTACAAGTGAACTCTGGTATTTGCATTTAGAACGAACTTTTGAAAAATTGAACTGAGTCTGGATAATACAGATTCATTTTGTGGAAATGAGTATCCAGTGACAAGAAACATTAACAAAATTATGAACATGAAGATGCACCAGGAAGTCAATATTTCATTCTCATCTCCAAAATAAAATTTACTAAGTACAGTCATTCAAATGTTTGCTAGTTGATGCCTCGTTAACAACGTAACACATGGATTCTTCTTACAACTTGGCAATATACAAAATCTTTCAAAAGGTTTCTCCACGTGTCATATCATTATTTAAAATCTGATAACTAACGCCTAAGGAATTGTACGTTGGTGTTCTAATAAAATCTAGCAATATTTCAGATTAAGAAACACCCAAAAGCAATGGCCAATATATACACAAGCACACACATGGGCTGAGATGTACGTTGCTTAAACTTAAAATGGTAGAATCGTTAGAGCAGAACTTACTGTCTTCTTGTGCCAATCCTTGGTGAGAAATAGAAAGGAGCCATGTATGACCAATAGCACGTATACCAGAATCAGCAAATGATGTGCATACCAGAATGCATTAAATCCAGCCAAATGATGAAATGGAGAGGGCAATTTTACAACACTTCTTCTGAAATTATGTGTTGCCAGTGTGAAGGTGAAGGCCATAATTATGACCATCAAAATTCCAGTTACTCCAGGAATACTTTCAACCAGGTCGAGGTAAGTAGGCTGCTTGAAGCTAAATCCCGGCCCAAGTATACTCATGAACTTTGAATGTGGGCACGATATAAGTTTTGGAAAATCACAAGTTATATGCATTATTACGTGAATAAGGGTCCCTACAACTACACCTAGTGCAATCATCTTGTGAAAGTTTATGTTGTCATCAAAAGGGATGACTCTACTAAGAAATGATTCTCTGAGCTTTGTGAGAGTCTTTCTGCACATGGTGAGGACAATAAGAGCCATGTTGAACTTGAGAGTCTCAGCACCACCCTTCGCAAAGCAGACACAATAACCCATAACTTCATATGCTCCTCTATTTTTGTATTGAAGGAACTTCCAGATGAAAAGCCCCACGTTTATAGCCAACCAAAGTGCGATGACCCATATTTTCTTCCAGTGCTCAAGTACAAACTCCCTGGTTTTATGAAAAAACTTGCTTACAGGAGTTCGGTACTGACTTGGTATCATAGCTCTTGTCAAAGTCTGGGTTCTCTTGCCCATGGCTTTGGGATTATCTTCAGAACTCACCATTTCCCTTAGCAGAGTTTCAAGCTGCCACATCTGTATCAACATAGAGTCAATAAGAAGGATCCCAGGTGAAGATGCCATTTGTTTTGACAGGAAACATGGAAGTCAAGTCTTTCTAACCTCTATATATCCATTATGATCTGGGTCAAGCTTTTCCATGATCAAAGATGCATATACTGAAGCTTGGTTTTTGAGATTCCCTAGCCTATTTGCTGAGGCGCTCAACATTATAACCTTTTACAAAATAGCAGCAAAATTTATGATTTATTTAATAATAGGTGGAAATCAGAATTTATGTGGTGTTTGTCCTCACCTGCTTCACCTCTTCTTCTGATAGCCTTCCATCCCCATTCTTGTCACACCTGAACAATAACAGCCAAGTTCATCACAAATATTTTACTACCAGGATTATGGTCTGACATAAAAATGTCTTACCACACAAATCAAACGCCTCATTAAGTGGTCATCAAATTATGCAATAAAAGCATAACAGGGAGAAGCTTCTACAGCTCAACATTACAGCATTTTCTCCTTCCACACATTTTAGGTACATAGATGTAACAATTGTTTCTGCAATAGGCCAATAGAATTTACTAAGCCAGCTGTTACAGGTGGCGGGATTTACAAAGACACCCATTGTGTAGTACATATTACATGAATACACAAGAAGTTGGATCCCACTTAAATTCTGCAGCATGTTTCTCTCTCAGTGTTTGTGTGTGTGGCAATACGCACTTTACATTTGTTTTCTTTGAAATTGGCACTATCAACTTGCAAGAAAAGTAGAGACTTCATTTTGGGGTGCATAAATAGATAGTGAAAGAGTGATCTTACATGTCAAAGAACACCTGAAGTCTGGATTCAAGGTCCTTATTGGTCATGTCCTCCCAGAACACCTTGAGTTCATCCACAGTGATCCCATTTTCAGTATGTATATTCCTTCGTCTTGCCAAGGCATCAAACAGTTCTCCTGCAAAATCCTTTGATTCTGCTCCCATCCCTGTGAAACAGAAATCTCATAGTCTAAACTTTTTTCTTTAATGAGAATTCACAGATCCCACTAAATATCAGAAGCATATAAACACATACCAATGCAAGCTCCAAATTTGTCTCTTGAGAGCTTCCCATCAACTGCATTTTGAGAAAATCGCCTCTCAATTGCATTCCATGCATCTTGTTCCTTCCCTGTGACTGTTCTATCAAGAAACCGTAAACCCTTAAGCCCTCTTGATGCTCCAGATTGTAACCTCCCCATCTTTGCACAATTTCCTTGACCCACATGTCTATTCCTTAGGCCTCCATTGTCATTGTCATCGATATTGCCAATCGTCTTTGCCTCTGGCGCAGCCTCATTGTCACGTTCTGACGCCATTGCTCTCTGAGCTTGCTCATTTTCAGGCAAATCAGCCATCGGATCAATCTGGATACTCTCGAGAGCCCATTGTGACGAATCTTCTTCACGCAGCCTTTCCATTTCTGACGACATTGATTAGAAGTTAAAACAACGTAAAGTTGAACGGGTAAATTCGAAAAGGTCGAATGTATGTTGGCTAATAACGTGCTTTTCTTCTCAATGCTTTTTCTGCCAACACCACATCCGAGAGTTTTCTCTGTATCATTCTTATATTTCCCGGGAACCAAACAAGTTGGAAACTTTATGGAGTGAAGACCAAATGGGAAGAAGGTTGTGTTGGGTGTAGGTTGTGGGATTTGCTTTTTCGTTTTGTCTTCGTCTTTTAAATGTTCATGAAACATGGGAAACCATTTGCAGGCTGTGAACAAGGAACAGCTAATAATTCCAAAAGAAGTCATTTGGACATTTACAAACATCAAAGCTTTTCTCCAAGCATAGAAAAAGAATAAGCAGACAACAGGAACGTGCAGAAATAGAATAGGCACATGAAGCACGTCGAAGGAATATTAATTTATTTTTGCAAGACAGATGTTAGACACATGAATCTACAACGGGAGACGTCAGATATGCTGTTCTTACACCTACGACCAACCTAATGCTAATTTTGGTAATTAAAAAATCATATTTTTTAAATAAAAGGTTGAAGGAATATTTGTTTCAATATTGTCTTGATTTGTTGCATTTTTGCGTTGCTTTAGGTATTATTTTCAATTATTTATTATTTGATTGTACTCATTTTTTATAAAACAAACAAACACCCATAATTGTTTAAGGCATTATTATATTTATTTACATAGATATTATTATTAAATAAATAATTTTCTAAAAAATTATATTGACTTTAAAAATTTGAAAATGTTAAAATTTAGGAAAATTTAATCATTTGATCCCCATAGTTTTGATTCGATTGTAGCCCGGCCTCTAAAATTTAACTTGATGCAATATTTAAAATTTTAGTCCCTAAATTGTAAGAAATATATAATTTTATTTGTTAAAATGCAGTGACCAATATTTTAAATAATTAAAATCATAAGGTTTGAGTTGTCCCAAGTGAAAATTCAAGAATTAAGTCACTCCAAATCAAAATTTTAAAAATATATCTTACTTGAATCGAAATATTGGGATCCAATGATTATTTTATCCTAAAACTTATTAACAAATGTAAATATGTGATTTTTTTTTTTAAAGATGTGACTCATACTAAGGAATGTAACGATTAGCTCATGATTAAAAAAAAATGAAATATAATAAAACTCGCTAGAAACCAGAAACAATTAAGTGACGTCAAATCATGTCCCTCTTTTTGGCCATTTCATCATTATTATGTCTCTAACAACCGTATATTTTGTACCATTTAAAAAAAAGGTTTTTGTCAAAACATTTAAATTTATTCACTTCAAGTGATCAAGAGTAAGATTAATCCTCAAATCAATTTTCTTTCCTTTTTAATAATTATACTCTTTTGATTTTAAGTATAAGACCCTTATATATAAGACTTATAAAAATCTTATAGTTAAAACCGAAAAAGTATGTGTATTCGGTTATTCATTTATTTCTTTTACAGGAACTCTTAGAAATTTCAACGCCAAACTATGGGGAGATGCAACAGGAAATATATAAAATCCAAGAATATTACTAAAACAACATTCAATTTTTCAATTTTTGTATTAACGGTAAAAATTAGACTGTTCTAATTAGTGGTTGCAAATAAAGGGGAAAAAAAATTACACGAGATTCTGTTAAGCAGCACGTTTGTTCATATGTTCAAAGTTTAAGGGTATTTTAATTTAAAAAATCTTAACAGGGTTTTCTAATAAAAAACTGATTTATGAAGGTAATGATTATTATCTATGAACTTTTGGAATATTCATCATGCAGCCCATTATGCTTCTGGTTGTTGCCACAGAAGATTTGATTATATTCATTTTGACTTGCGCAACTTTTTATTTGAAGCCAGCTGGTCTCAACACAGAAAAGGTAAAACAGATCGTTCGTGATCATGCATACTTCAAAAATGTAAATACTTTAATAAAAATAATAAAATATAGCTTGAAAGTTTTGTCAGAAGAGTTTAAACCATCGTGGAGGTACAAAAAATTTTATCTATGCACTCTAACTTTTATTAAATACCGTGCTTATAACTTTATATTATGTAGATGTAGATGAGGTGACTTTTTTATAAGGTACAAAACATTTATTATTCTAATCTTATTTATAATACATCTAGTATTATGATAATATTTTACTGGTACATCCAACATTTCTTAATGTTAATTTCTAATTACGTTCAGCACTGTAATCTTATATAAGATTAGAGTGCTGAAAATATTAGAAAAATAATATAAGAATATTAGATATCTGAAAAATAACATCAAGATATTGTTTTTTATATGAAGAAAATAATATCAAGATGTTGAATACTCCTCCGGTTCTTAATATAGGACCCAATTGTTGAGTTGGTTTTGGTCCTAAATATAAGACCTATTTCTCATATTTATCAATTTTCTCTAAATTACCCATATAGATACTCTCTCAACTATAATCAAGTAGAAGAGAGAGGAGGTATTAAGAAAGATGATTATGATATTTTAGGAATTGAAAAATATGTCATATTTATTATAATTAACTAATTTACCTAACTTCCTTAATCTAATTAAATTAGTTAAGTAGGTTTTATATTAAGAACCGGAAGAGTATTATTTTACCATTTTTTAAAATTATCGTTACAGACAATTTAAACATACACTCATGTCAACACTAAATACAAACCTAAAACATTAATAAAACCAAGTTACTGAGGTTGTTACTTGTTACTAAAACAACTAGCCATCAAATTAGATCATGTGAATGGATAACAAGTAACAAGAAGCATGTTTCATGTGGTGATAACTTTATCAAAAAGTAACTAAATAATAATAATTGAGTGACATTATTACCAACCAATGTAGGGTTCAGTGGCATGGGTTGATAAAACCAATTAGTCAGCAGACTAGAAACGTCAAAAAGCTATTTAAGTTGAATTCTTTTGAAAGCAACTTGATGATTAAAAATGCTCTCTCCAAAAATCAACAATCAATTAATACTCTAAAATCATGGAACCGACAATGATATGATCTATCCAAGGAAAAAAAAACAACAATTATCTTCGTGCATAGCTGTCTTCTTAAGACCAAAAAATAAAATAAGAAGACAAATGTGGTTTGATGTGTTTATTTTTTATTTGCTACTTGGCACGTCTGAGTTTTAAACTGTCACTCTCCCATTTAATTTATAATTCTGTCTATATCATTTATACACAAATATATATATAACAGACACGTGTAGATCTGTAAATAATTTATGCAACGGAAAACTAAATGGAATTAGTCTATTTTTTTGTATACTAATTAATCATCTCTGTAAGTTATCTGCAGATCAAATTAAAAATCTCATATTTAGGTCTTCCCTTTTTGTATATAAAACTCAACCACTGCACATTTCTCTAGTATTTGTGACAAATATAGATCCAAATAAATTCGAAGACAGTCTGTTTAGCAAAATTTTTTTTTTTAAAAGTCAAAATTCTTATGAATTTGGCGGTAAGACATGCACACCATGATTATACAAAACAATTAGTTTTTTATTACTTGGTTTACCCATCGGAGAATTAAGGAGAAACTCAGAGAAAAAGAATAATTAAAAAAAAGGTGATATTCAGTATGTCATTTCTTCATCATGTTTAGTGGGGTTAATCATCTATGCATCGCGAGTTTTTTTTCCCCTTAACTTTTGAATATTTAATATTATCTTCTCTCCTAGATATAAGAGCTAGTTTGTTATTAATTATATACTACCTCTGCTCTTTAATATAAGAGCTTGTTTGATTTTTATTTTGGTTTTAAATATAATACCTCAATCCATTTTGTCTCTCATATTTATCCATTTTTTTAAACATAGTCATTATAATAATGATAATTCTAGTCAATATACTTGATTAGCAAGGATATTTTAGGAAAGACAACACCTATTTATCATAAATAACTAACTTAACAAGTTTTTTTATTAGTCAACTAGCTCTTATATATATATATATATATATATTAAGGAGTGGAGGCAGCATTACATAACAAATATATCATAAAATATTAAATTAATGGATCAATTTACTTATATACTTTTCTCACAATCTAATTTCTTTTAATATAAAAGTTCTCTCATTCACACTTGTACTATACTGACCATAATGTCAGCTGTGCATATAACTATTTTTTTACCTTCGATCAATAAAAATAGGAACGGTTTACATAACTTATGGCGACAATTTTTCAAAGGCTGAACTTAACAGAAAAACAAATGGCAACATTTTCCTCATCATGATAGTACCCATTTCCCTAATTATCCTACATAATTGCAAATTGTTTGTTCAGATAAATATGAGTCGTTATTTGTAAGTACTACTATCTCTGGTCCTAATTATAAAAACCAGTTGACTAATTTGAAGAGATTAAAAAAGTAAGTTAAATTAGTTATTTGTCCTAAATATGTGTTGTCTTTTCTAAAATATCCTTGTTAATCAAGTGTATTGACTAGAACTATCATTGTTAGAAGAGCTACTTTGAAAAAAATGTATAAATAGCAGAGACAAAGTGAATTTGAGTCTTATATTTAGGATCAAAATAAAAATTAAACAGAATCTTATATTAAGAACGGGATAGTACTAGTATAGCTTAATTAACACAAATTATAAATTAACGAAGCAGTACACTCACATGTGATGGTGGGGGCCATCACTGGAAAACCATTAGCACGCGCGCGCAGAGACACAGTTATTCTTGACAGATCTGGTGTATATTATCTAGAACATGTCTCGATCTTTCATATAATTAACATCGTATGTAGCTAGCGAGAAGAAGGATGACTGAGAATCAGACATCATCGTACTAACGAATTAATTATATCTACGAGAAGAATGAAACTCATCAATAAAGCCATGAAAATGCTCCAAGCTAATCAAATGATGAAGAAGTTCATATATGTAATCATCACTGTGTGTGTGTGTGTGGGGAATAGAGACTAAACTTCACTAACCTGCTGGCTTCTCTGCGCCTTCTCTTCGTTCGGCGGCGACAACAGCGCTGGATTCGTCCAGAGATGGAAGCGTTGGTTGTTGTGGTGTCGTCGGAAAAGAAGCAGAGGTGCCGGAAAGTGGCGGTGCCGACGAAGGCGAGGCCATGGCTAGCGTTTATGGGGGCTGGGTTACCTCCGCCTGAACTGGTTGAGGAGGAGGGGGTGGTAGAAGACAATGTCACCCTTTCTTCTACTTATATAGCAGAAGGCATCAAGGCAGGATAGTGAATTATGTTAAAATATCTATCACAAAAGAATTACCACATTACAATATGTGCGCGTGTATATTTACATATATAGGCCCTTTGGGGCACGGATATGAAATTTTTTGCAAAAATAATATTCAATATATTAATATTTATATGATATGAATTCTTATTTTTAGCAACGCAAAGAATATCCTTCAGGTATAAAATCACTTTTTCTCATTCTATTTGTTTGGTTAGATATTTCATTTTACCTTTGGGAAAAGCCCTAACTACTTCTCTCTCTTTATACATATGTGACATTGACAGGTTCGCTTCTTTATAAGCACCATTGAACCTCATAATAATAATTACAACGTCTGGGTGTAAAATTTATAGGGCAATTAATTAATTAATTATAATTGGACTTTGATTCAAGTCTCTTTATATATATATATATATATATATATATGTAATGAACTTGGACTAACACTTGAATAATATCAGTTGGTACGAATACCGCTGGGTGGTTGCAATCGGTCAATATAAAAAATAATACTCCTCGTCCTTAATCTAGGACCCGATTATTAAGTTAGTTTTGGTCCTAAATATAAGACATATTTTTCATATTTATCAATTTTCTCTAAAATACTTTTATAGATACTCCCTCAACCATAATTAAGTAGAAGAGGAAGATGGGGTATTAAAAAAGATAATTATGGTATTTTAGGAAAAACGTGTCACATTTCTTATAATTAACTAACTTACCTAACTTTCTTAATCTAATCAAATTAGTTAAATGAGTCTTATATTAAAGATCGGAAGGAGTAATAATAACATGCCAGATCGTCTACAATTAGGTTCAGTTTTTGGACTTGATCCAGCGCACAAGTGAATATTTAATTAGCCACAGAACATGATCATCCGCCGATCATTTGACATTTTGATACTAGAAAAGCATGTGGAAAGTATTGATTCAGTTGAGTCATTTTTTTATAATAATATCATTTGCGTGTATATCCTGCACATATATGACTAAATTTTAAATAATATTATATTCCCCACTATCCTAGTTATAGGACAAAATTTTAAAATCCTACGTCATTATGAATATAGGGTAAAATGTGGCAGTTAATTTTTTTCCCGATTTAGCCCCTCCAAGGGTCCAAAAACCACAACCAAATCTGTTTAAAAGCACAAGGACCAATTCAGCTTAAACGAAGCATAAGGTGCCAAAAACCACAATTTGAAATTACTGAGTTCTTTCATGATGCACTGTTAGATGATGAGCACATACTTTATAATTAAATAGGGTGTAGATTTTTGTACTTATTTAATTTATTTTCTTTGTTTTATCAATCATAGATTTCCTTGTTTTATTTATTTTCTTTGTACTTATTGATTGGTTTCATTTATTTCTACTTGGAAGATTGTTTGCTCCGTTCTCATCTGCATCTTATCTAAGAAGCCTAACTTGGACTTTGTAGCCAACCTTAGTCCATTGCTCCTGTTATTTGACAGTCTGCTTCCATCCACTTGTCCATGTTTGCTGGTTCGAGATGAAGATAAATCTTCACCAGCTTCTTCTTCCGAGCTATCTTTTGCACGTTCCACAGCATCTATGGGGACGTGGTCCACGTCGCCTCTTTTGATTTACCCATACCCTCCTTGTTTGATTTCTGTGTTCTTTTTATTTTCTTGTTCTTCTTCTGTGTTCTCTGTTATGTTTTTAAGCCTTTCTCATTTATGCTCTGATGCATCAATTGGGTTGTGCGTGTAATCGTTTGACCCTTTTATAAAGTTTGATCTTTTATCCACAAAAAAAAAAAAATCATAAGATAAAAAGGAGTCTCCCCATAAAGTCTACTCATATTTTTCTTTTATCCACAAAAATAAGAAAAGAGAAAAAAAATAGAATTAGATATTTCAAAGGAAAAATGACATAAAAAGAAGTTAAAAATTGCAATATTCCAATTCAAATACTTAAGAGTTCAAAATTCCAGAGAAGGAAGTAGTGTTTGATTTAGTATTTTGTAAATATAGTCAAATGACTAAAATGTCCTTGTATAATATTTTTTTTAAAAAAATCTATCAAATTTGTTATTGCCAGTGTATTTTTTTATTATTAACTATTTAATAATTGTCATTGTTAATTCACAACTTATTAATAAACAACTTGTCATTATCAATACATTTCGTGTTTAACATTTGTCTTGATATGAGGGTATTGTTGTTATTTAACTCTATTTATAAAATATCTGATCAGGCATAGATTTGAAGTTTTAGATGTTTGAATTGAAATATTATAATTTTTAATTTTTTTAAATGTCATTTTCCCTATTTCAAAGCCAATCAAAGATTATACAGTAGTATTTTCATGCTCTAGCAGGACAGGGAGCTATCGGCAGCTTTGACAGGAGGCCCAACTATACGTATCTTTCATGCGAAGAAAAAATGTATCCTTTTATGTGGTTTCAAATAGTATGAACTTCATATAAAATAAAGGGTACAGGTTCCTTTTAAAAAGCATTTTTGAGAAAAACAATTTAATTACATCCTTCATTTTACAAACTATCTTATGGGAACACCAAAATCGACACCTTTTAAAAGATATCTGAAGAATAAAAAGAATGGAGGTATTTTATTTTGTTTCTTAAGTATAAAACACTTCTAACTATTTTATCAAAATCAATAATATACAACTGAAGTATTAAAATAATGTAAGAATAACATGATTTTTTAAAGTTTATCTCTACTTAAAAGGAAGATGTTTTCCATTAAAAAAGCCTTAGCAGGATGATTTTTGGGGGGAAAAAGTTAACTGATGTTCCACCTTGTTACGTAAACTAACCAGTGTTATAGGACCATTCTAGAAAATAACTGATGCATCTAGTCCATATTATACGATGACTTTTTAAAAGGAATGAGTGGTCCCTTTTTTTTTTTTACCACCATGAGTGGTCTTTATTATATCGACTAAATGAGAGATGAATAATATTTTTAAAAGATTTTCCATATTTAAAGTTTAGTAACGCGTTTTTTTTCCTTGTTAAAACATATAATTCGTAATTTTGAGCAAGATAAAATTATAATTTTTTATTCTTAAATAAATTTTATGACCTAATCGCCTTCTATTGACTGAGATGCTGGTAAAGTGGTTGCAGGGGTTTTTACAAAAATATTTTTGGTTGGAATGAAAAAGAAGGGAGAATCCAAAAAAAAAGTTAAAATTTTAAATTTTAAATTAGTCTGATTCACTACATTTTAATAGTAATTAACAACATTTAAAAAGTAAACAATAATACATTTTTATAATTATTTTTAATTTGAGATTTTGAAATTTTGGAGATATTTTTTGATAGGATTTTTTCAAAAGGAAAACCAGAATAAATATTTATTTAACTTTAAGTCCTTAATCATTACTTATGTTATTAAATTGGTAGACGTGGCATGAGTTGTAATCATACGTGTTGTTCTTAAAATTGGTGAATCTACAACACCGTAAGGTACTAGGGTTTTTAACAAGCTTACAAGCTTTGGCCAAAAAACCAAAAAAAGGTAACGAGCTTAGTTTATCAAAAAGATCAAATCAATTCATTCCTCCAGTCCTAATGTGAAGTTAATGACATCTATCTCCACCCCACCTTATTTAGTCGTTGGAGAAAAAAAACTTTTTTAGTCTTATTTATATTTATAAAGTAGAGAGATAAAAATTTTTTATCCTATTTCTAAGTTACATTATTAAATTTTTTATATAAATATACTATTTTACCTTTAATTTATTATTATATAGACTTATTATTTATTTTTAAAATATGTGTATGTTCTCTCAAACATTTCTAACTAATTCATGTGTACTAATAAAAATAATTAAAAGTATTAAATTTGTTATAAATATTAAGTGATTTTCAATATTATTTTTAATAATCACATTAAATTCTAACATCTCTCTTGCCACTCTTATTAAATATGGGCATATGTTAAAAAAAACATTTAATATTAATTGAAACTATCAAAACATCTTATAAATGAGAGGAAATTTTTTTTAAAAGACTTCTTGTAATATAAACCAGTGGGAATATTAAATAGGACGAAGTTTAAAATACTTAGATTTTATGGTAGAGCTAATTAGGTTTAAGGTTGTTTTAGTTTCAACAAAATATGTTAAAAATAACTTATATACAGACATAGAAAAGCATTATTTATTTTTTTTTACCAGCATATTTATTTATTTGCTTTTTTATTTTTTAGATCATCTTTTCTTTGCATCTTAAATATGAGATGATCATCGGCTGATCAATTGACATTTTGTCACTAGAAAAGCAGGTCGAAAGTATTGATTCGGTTAAGTTATTTTTTTTTTTCATAATAATATCATTTGTGTGTATATGTACGTGTATTATATTCCCCACTATCCTAGTTATGGGACAAAATTTTAAAATCCTACTTTATTTTGAATATAGGGTAAATGGGGCGAATTGAATCTCTAATCGGGTGAAGCGTAATCAAAATCATACCTAAACGGATTATTTGAGTTTTACAAGTAAGACTGAAATGGAGTTTTTTTTTTTTAATCACCTGATCATAAGCTAACAAAGTTTGATATTTAAAACTCTAGACCAAATAAGACTACTTATTCTCAACTCATCAACATGTTATGTTAGGATTTTTGTTTTTGAATACTAAATCTAAAAAAAATTCGAAAAGTCGTCACTAAACACACCTTACTAGATCATGGTCAAATTCTATTTTTGATACAGAATATTTTCTTAGAGAGACAAATGCAAAACATACTCAGAATCCCTGATGACAAGAAAAAAATATTATAGGTGAGACTTTTAAAAGAAAAAAATTTTTTAGAGAGAATTTATAAAAAAACACACTTAGTATTACACAAAGGTCTTCTTACAATTCGTTTTTATTTATCGTCACAAATAATTTTTGAAAAACAAAAAAAAAGGAGGTGGTTGGAGCCTTGGAGGTGTTGTGGCTGTGAAAATGATAGATGGGAATGAGTATTTAATTAGCTTTAAAGTTTTGTGTGCCAAAAAATTTAACTTTAAATCTTTAATCATTACTTATGTTGGTAATTGGAAGACATAGCATGAGACCATGAGTTGTAATCACACGTGTTGTTCTTAAAATTGGTGAATCGCAAAACCCCACAAATTTTTAATTTTTAAGAGAAAATAACAAAAAAAATCTTAAAAATAGAAAATTCCAAGAAAAATGTGGCTAACATTTTAAAAATACAAGCAACTAAAATTATGAAAATGTAAGGAAATGATCAATACTTCTTCAGTCCTATATTATAAGCAACAATTACCATCTCCCTCATGTATTTAAATATAAGCAATATTTACAAATTGTTTTAAATTTTTGTAACCAATTCTCTATTTTGTCCTCATTAATTACTAATTTTAATACTCAATATATTTATTATCTCATTTTTTTAAACTATCATCTCTCATCATACATTCTCTCTCTTCCATAATTTTCTTATTCTCTTTTTTATACTTCTCCCCCTATAAATAAAGGCATTTTAGTGAAAAAATTTCTAATTTTTACATATTTATTGTTTTTAACTAATATTTTAATCTACGTGATGACTCTAATATTATTTATAATATGGGACGGAGGGAGTGCATCTTTGTATCAGTTTGGAACAATAACTAAATTTAATTTAAAAATGACAAGATTACAACATTCTTCTTATTACAATATGTCTTCGCGTCAGTTTGGAATACAGAATAATATTTTTTTCTCAGACCAAAGCATCTGTCTATTTGACAAAATGAGTAAATTTGATATGAAAAGAGTGAGATTGAAACATAAATTAATAAGTTTGAAATACAGAATAACAGCATCCTTTTCTAAGCATCACAGAAGGATATATTAATCATTTTCTCATATTTTCATAATTTCAGTTTAGACTTTCCCTCTTCACTGCTATTTGAAAATTTTAGCTGCACATTTTGAAATTTTATGTTTCAATTTTTTTTTTTCATTTTGAACAAACTAACAAACTAAGCTTATAAAAAAGAACAAATCAATCCCTTTCCCAGCCCTAATGTGAACTTCTTCCCCTTACTTGCTATTCATTCTCTAGTTCTATTTTAACACATTTAGAGAATAATTTTTTTATCTTATTTAAAACCACGTCACTAAATTTTAATATGAATATATTATTTTATTTTTTGTTTATAATTGTATAGATTATTATTATTTTTGAAATGCATATATATTAAATAAGGTAAAATTAAAAAATGTTAGATTTTAATGTAGAGTTAATGAGGTTTAATTTTTTTTATTTTTAATATAATATATTAGAAATAACTTATAAATAAGAATAGAAAAAATTATTTATTTGTTTTGTTATTTTTTAGGTGACCATTTTCTTTCCATTATGAATATAAGATGTTTTTACACCTATTAATTTTATACATATAAATTATCTGCTTGCTCTGAAGTCTTGATTTTTTTTTCTTGTTATGTAGTATTTTTTGATTAGAGGTAATTATATTCGAAACACTATCAGATATTAAAAATGAACACATCTCCGAATAAAAATTGAAACTTTGATTTGATATTATGAGGAATTAGTTCTTTTTCCTAGGCCTAATTCTATTAGTTCTTAAATCTTGATTTCTTTTTGCAAAAGCCAATTTGCAGGTATTTATAATTTTTCTTAATTTTTAATTTGATACCTCTACTTTTCTCCCTCTTAAATCCTTTAACTTTTCTCCATCAAGGCGATTTGCTCCTACGAAATCCGTGGATTTTTGTGATTGAAAGTTTGAGGGAGGACGCATCTTTTTATTTGTTTTGAGGGAGTGAATTTCTACCATGCGATTTACCTCTCTGATAGTCACAAATGTTCTACGATTTACTCATTCCTCATCAAAAAGTGCATTTGATTCGAAAAGGTGAGCTAAGGTGGGTGCGATTTGGACTTCAATTCCAGAGTCTATGTATCTTTGTTCATCTCTTTTGTTTACTAATGATTTTCTGCAATATTAGTTTAATTTTATATTCTGGCCTTCAATGGAGTCTGAGAGCAGCAATGGAAGTGTGAAATGCCGTGCAGAAGGTTTCTTTATATTTATTGTCATTTTTTCTTTTGATAGTACTCCTCCGATTCTAAATATAAGACTTATTTTGCAGTGTAAGTTAGACTACAAAATAGATACTACCTCCGATCCTAATTATAAGGGCCAGTTGACTAATTTGAAGAGATTAAGAAAGTAAGTTGAGTTAGTTATTTGTCCTAAATAGGTGTTGTCTATCCTAAAATATCCTTACTAATTAAGTGTATTGACTAGGACTATCATTGTTAGAATGATTACTTTAGAAAAAAAAGTATAAACATGAGAGACAAAATGGATTGGGGTCTTATATTTAGAATCAAAATAAAAGTCAAACAGAATCTTTTATTAAGGAGCGGAAGTAGTATTATATTTAGAACTGAAAGAGTATATTGACAATTTGACACAATCTCGTATTTTGTGTTTTTGCGTCCATGAGTTTTTGATTATTACTCTAGTTAATCGTTAAAGATGTGATAAGTATAGAACACGGGAGAAGATTGTTGCAGGACCGGCTGTGCATTTGCGTCTCCACATCTTCTTTTCCCTTCCCTTTTCTATTTTAACGTCGTTTAACATTCCGTTGGCCCTCGAGAGGATTGCTTGAACTATATGGGCAACTCCCTGGATGGACAAAAGTTGAAGAATTAAAAAAAAAAAAGTAGGAAAAAAATTGGTAAAAAAATTCTGTTTAAAAATTTAATTGGTTAAAATGATATGAATTTGAGTGCGTGCAAGTATAATCTGTAAGTATAATATATCTTCAGTTATGTGTAAATGACTTTCGTATCGATGATTGCTGCACAACATTAATGATATGTTGCACACAGCGGAATATATGTTACACTTGCTCAAATTCAAGTCTTTTTAGCCAATTAAATTTTCAAATAAGAATTTTTTATCAATTTTTTTCTAAAAGTAGAGGTACCAATTAAAAATTTAAAAAAACTATATCTGCCTGTAAAATGGCCTTCCCTTTCTTCTTTTGATTAACTTCTTAAGTCTTGATGTTTTTTGTTTCCTGGTAAATAAGTCTTGATTTGACAGCCTTGTTACCAGTTTGTTATTTATGCACATTACAGGCCCATTGGGCTTCATGTTCTTTTGATTAGGGCTTAGTTTCACTTAGGTGCAGGAATTCTTGTTTTGCAACGAATCTTTTAATTTTTAATACAAAAAATTGAGAATTGAACAATAGCAAAGACGGAAGTTTGATTTCACGCTTCTCTTCTCGTTTCCCCTTTTGGAAAACCATACCCTAGCTACGCGGGCTTCTTTCTCAGTCTCACTGCGACTCGGCGTATCTGAAGCTCGGTGACCTCCCTTCCTCCCCCCTCAGGCGCCGCCGTTGACGGCGAACTCTCTCTCCTCAACTCCTCGGTCTCGCTCTGTTGCTCCGGTTTACTTTGCATGCTGCTTCCTCCTTCTCCCGCAGCCTCGCCCTCGTTCTGCATCTCCTCGGCATATTCGTAAGCTTTCCTCCTTCATGCTTTCCTCACTCTCGTAGACCCTCGTCCATCGTGCTACTGCTCTGTTCAGTCTTGCTGGTTGGTGCTCTTCTGATGGTCTGATTGACTATTGTCTACTGCTTGTGTGTGCACACACGCACACTTACACACTTTATTGTTAATTTCTCTCCAAACCTCACTCGACGTCTGCCTAGGGCTCTTCATCAACTCTCTTGATTATATTTTAAAGTAGTCTCTGCTGTGGGAGCGGAAAGGAAGTGGCATTTGTAGTCTTTAATAAGTGTTAGGGCTTACGCCCTTAGTCTTGTCTTGGTTTAACTATCTTCTAATCTATTGGTAACGGGGTGTGTGAGCTAAGTACTGTTTCTTTGTATTTGTCAAGATAACGTGATGGATAAGAGTTCCTTCTGATTCATTCTTATGGGTCCTAATATCTTTGCAGCATATTGTGTCTGCTTGTTAGTTATAAAATTAGATTGACCGTCTCCTCATCTTAACCTTTTTTTTTTTTTTTTTTTGGTTTGCTAGTTGTAAGAATAAAGATATGGAACTAAAGATGTTTAAATGTCCATTGTTCTAGGTATAGATGTGTGAAGGCCGAAGGGCGTACAAATGAAGACAATCTCTGGAAAGCCTATATCAGCAAAACCAATTTCTCTTTCGAAAGCTGCAAAAATCCTCTCAAAGTTTATCTCTGCTGAGAATGGTGCTTCACATGTTGTCAGTGCATATCTCCGTCGGGCCTCTAGTTCATTCAGTGAGCTGAACCAGCTCCACAAGGAGCTCAAATCACCACATTCTGATCGGAAGCACAAAAGGAGTAGATCAAAGACTCGTGATGACAAAGGGAAATTCGGAGTGGGGGAAGCTGATCACAGGCCATTAGCTGAGGCTGGAGATGAAAATGAAGAGAAACCAACTCATGGTGGTCTTGATTTTAGTCAAGAACCCGTTGAGAGAGAGAAGCATAAGAAGAAAAAGAAACTTGAAGATGAGCCCAGTAAGCATGTGGTTGATGAAGTTAAACTTGAAGAGGGGTCGAATAAGGGAAATTTAGGTGATAACAACGGGGGATTGGAGGAGGGAAAGAAACATAAAAAGGAGAAGAAGAAAAAGAAAGAGAAGGATGTTATGAATAATTTCTCTGACAGAGAGGGTGAGGTTATCAAACCAGAAGATGAGATTGCAAGTTGGGAAGATGACCGAAAAGAGATACTAAGCAATGGTGGTGTTCAGAACAGAGATGAAGACTCTGTTGATCAAAAGGACTTCCTAAATAAAAAGAAAAAGAGACATATGGCAGGCGGCGAGGATAAAATAAATACTGATGAGGTAAAGAAGGTGCAGAAAAAAAGGAAGAACGAAGATGTTGTAGGAAGAGATGATGATAAATCAGGGGAACCAACTAAGAAAAAGATTAAGAAAAAGCATGGGGGAGATGAGTAGCTGCAGGTGTGTTAGCATTTCACGTCGATGTTGTTTAAGAAGTAATTTGTTAGATTAATTTGATTGTGGCATTACTTCCAAAACCATTATTAACATCACATGAATTTTTGTTGGTCTTGTGGACTGGAGCCGCAGCATACCTGCTTAATTTATCAAACAAATTATGAACACGCCCACACATGCAGCGGACCGTGGAGGATCATTTACAAGTGAATTTAGGCTTACAATTATTATGACTTGGCATCTGTTAGAATATGCCATTTTCCGGTGTTCCTTGTAATTTGCTTATATTTCCCAGTACTGAAGTGTTACGAATCAATATCTTTCGGAATGGGAGCCGTAATTTTTGCTTTTTTAGGGAGAGGGTAATAGATTTTTTGATCTCAGGTTGGTGGCAGTCTGCCCTTGCTTGAACAAGACTTCGGATTAAACTACTTGCGAACGTCAAAATGCGTGGAAGCAGAAAGTCAATTGACAAAAGAATGCTCTTTTTTTTTTGGATAGGAATTCTCATTTAAACGCAGGAATATCTCAAAGTTAGGAGTAACACTTGTTGCTGTAGAATGTAAGGGTGTCTTACAATAAAGTACCAATATTTTCTTGAAACAGAAACATATTTTTTCTTGAAATAAAAAAAAGAAGAAAGAGCACCAATTTCTCTCCACCGAATTTCCGGTGTGAGAGGAGTAACTCGTAACAGTTATTTGCTCAATAAAGAATGCCATAAAGGGCCGCCAAATCCGATCAAGAAAAGTTGAAAAGAGTAATTTGAGGCCGAAGTTAACAGACGGGAAGATCCGATGGTGGTGGAAGAAGTTTTTGGTCGGGAAGCTCCCCATCCAAAACGACCCACGCCATTTTCAGACCCCAGGTTGTGTGAATTTCCAGGTGACAGTGCATGAACCATACCCCTGCACAATTTTTTAGCACCAAATCAACGATGAGACTCCATGAGCTTTTCATTAATATCTCGCGCTTTTCATACATATATTTCTTTTAGTTAAAACAACATATACGTGCTGGGTGTTTGTTAATTTGCCAAAACGGATTTAAGCCGAAAAGGTGGGGAATGGTAATGAGAATTAGAATCTCGCTATTATGGTCACAAACGTTTGTTTAGCTGCTACTTCCTTTTAACTACTACTTGCCCAAACATAAAAAGCTAGTCTTTAATCACTTGCGTTAATTGAGCTTAAAGTTGAATTTAACGTGGTTATTATTAAAAATTTGGCTAGTCAAATTGGCACTGAACGGGGTTTATGTTCGCCGGTAATAATTTAAAAAACAGGTGGATGAAAATTTCTAGGACCCCAAATGATGTGTTGTTAATCTGTCAAGTTATTCACTGTCATTTTCTGGGAGGATCTGATAGGGAGGAGGAGGCCTTGTAAATAGTGGTTAAATATTACCCATAAGCCTTCCTTGTAAAGAAAGTAAAGTAATAATAAGCAAAGCCCTTACTAACCTGGGTTATCTGCTAGGAAACGAATGGCAACCCATCCACCAGAGGGAACATCCACTGTATTCCTTTCAACGGGATCAACAAGATTGAAATTTGCAGGGCCCTTATTTGGATCGAAATTTCCAAAACCTCGGCCAACAACAAAGAAGTTAAAGCCATGCAAATGAAGAGGATGACTTTCAGTGCCGAGTATACTGGTGTCCTGCATGATAAGCTCCACGCTAGTGTTGAAGGGAAGAACAACCAACTTTGTCCCATTGCTCACCATGATGTTGTTTGGTGGGGTGCCTGTATAGTTGAATGGATGCAAGGGGCTGCTAGGAAAGTTAGGGGAGTAAATTCCATTGGATTGCCCAAAGTAATGGGCTTGAAGAAGGGCAGTGGTTGGGAGTGTGAAAGATACATTATTTATTGAAGCTGCAAACATTGTTCCATTGGGTCCCTGACATGTTTGATTGCTCTGACAGGGACTTGTACCGAGGCCTACAGTGAAGAAAAATTGTCTATCCACTTTCTGTGGAACGTTGGCAGGAAACTGAGCATCTGCAAGGCTTCGGAGTTTGTTGGCGAAATTAGTTGCGAAGGAAGTGTCATTAAGGGCAGGGAGGATTGGTTTGAAGAGTGGAAGCTTCTTCAAGTGAAGAGATTTTGATGGGGATTCATATTCCAGGATACTGGCAACAGTTGAGTTATCAAAAGTGCCAAGGCCTGTCACATATGGTCTTGCAGTCATAAGGAATGTGGCTTTGGGGTAGCGAGATTTAGTTTTAAGAAGAACATTTGTGGTTTGTCCGGGGGTGATGAGAATAGTTTTAGTCTCAAAAGGCTTAACATATACTGCATCTGCTTCAACAACTGTGAGGGTGTGATTCGCAATGCTGAAGAAGAGCTCATCATTGAGTGCTGCATTTACCACACGAAGAAGGTATGTTCTTCCAGGCTTCACCCTCATCTTGAATGTATCTGCCACAACCAATCGTTTATACTTTATATACGATCAAAACACGCGGGGGTTTCAATTCATATGCATCCTATCCTTTATGTGAGTATGAGTCTTAATGTAGCTCAAAGCAATAATGAGTAGCCATTGAAACCCCGGTGAGGGTTAATAATCATTGGCATTCAGCCACTAGTAATGTTAAGTATCCTACAGAAATATATTTACTAGTTACTTGATACCTTTAGCAGAGCAGTTGTAGAGTGGCCCTGGAAGTCCATTGATAGTGTAAGCATCCGAAACATTTGGTCCTCCACCTGTTTGTAAGGCTTGGGCTATGACTGCTTCAGGATCTGCATTCCACCATTCTCCTACAAAATTTTCATATAATTAGGTTAGAACGTGAATATAAACAGAGAAATCACATTAGTGTAATCCAATATCTCATTACCAAAGACAATGGGAACTTCCTTGTGGGGTTTGGCGAAAGGATATGGAACACCAAGCTTGGGAAGAATAATGATAGGACCATAGACGCTTGATCTTAACCATGATATATGGGCATGATAAAAGAGAGTGCCTCTTTGGCCAACAATGGTGTAATTGTAGACATAGCTTTGACCAGTTTTGATGGGGCACTGTGCCACATATGCAGGTCCATCAGCCCATCCTGATCGAAGCTGTTGAATCCCATGCCTATCAAAAAGAAAGCCAAGAGAAGTTAAGTAGACTTGATCTATAAAATATAAGTGATCTGCACTAATCATAAAACTGTGTGTGTCAGATGTGAGTCTCTCTGAAGAATTGTGCTTGTTTGTTGTTTTAAGATGAGCTACTTCATTTTTATGTTTTTGTTAGACCAAGCATTCCTTAGAATTTTTCAGTGAACATCTTTTGGAACAATATGTTCCTTACCAGTGGATGGTGATGTTGTCCCGTACATGGTTAACCACTCTGATAACAAGACGATCACCCTCTCTTGCTACAATGCGAGGTCCTGGAAACTGACCATTGACAGTAACCATGGTCTTGGTGTGGCAGAGTCGTGTTACATTCTGATACTTGATCTGCACCAGAAAGCCAAAGGCATTAGATAAAGAGCAAACAGTGAATGGGAACATTGAATGCTAAAGGCATATTCATGAAACTTAAGTTAGCTATAAGATGATGAAAAGTACATCAAAATGGTAGTGCCTAGTAATGCCTCCTTCTGCAAACTGAGGGATGAGAATCGCTGAGAAAAGAAAGAGTGCTGGAAATGCAAATGATTGAAGAGTTGCACCCATTTTCTCTCTTTTCATACAGAAGCTAATGATGGCTTTGGGAGAGTTGGTGTAAACTTCTCAGTCTGAAACGTGGATGGAGAAGAGGTCATGGGTTGGCAATATATATAGAAGAATGAGACAACGTTGCTGTTCAATTAGGTGATGCAAAACCACTTGTTTCATGCAGAAAGTGAAATCTGGAACTAGAAGAGCTTAATTTGCTGTATTTTAATGGATGAGCTGTCATAACAACTAAAGAGTGGTGTCCAAGACAATCAATTACCCTTGACCTCCTTCCTGGTTAAGTCAAATCTTAAAATATTTTGCTTGTCTAAGGCCCCTGTTCTTGCAAAATACATATGTTATTGGTTGATTTGGTTTGTACACTTTTTTCACATGGAAAATGACAGTTCTAACTTGTAAACCAAACCAAGGTTTCAATTCACTGAAGCCGCAAATGTGAGAACGTTTGGTAAATAGACATGCCAAAAGTGAGTTTTGCACGTTTACACTGCTTTAAGATATTTATATATTGATTAATAATTGATTGATGAGGCCTTCCAGATTCTTAGACTGAATCCTTCTAAGAATTTCTTTGAAGTGAAACTAGTAATATGAAATTTCCATGTCGTTTTCACAGATGATACTGGAGATTGAGAAGGCATAGTCCATTGGTTAGATGTAATTGTCTCAACAGAAGTTCTTAGTTCCAAAGCAATATTGAAATGAAGGAGAAGGACATAGAAGAGAGGTTTCTGCTGCCTGTCTCTGTCAAGCAGTCATTTAAAGGTAGATGCATGCGCAGGCCTTTTATTATTATTATTATTATTATTAACTCATGACAGATAGCCTGCAACAATAGTACGGAGCCTCAAACAAACATTGTAGTAGTATTAGAGAAGCATCCTAAGAAAAATTAAACAGATTAATTTATAATTCCTCTTATGACTAATTTAAAATTTTTAATTGCAATAGGCATTAATGTGCCTTAGAATTATAACTTCTTCAATATTTACTAATAATTTTTTGTTAGGTCATAGGCTTGAATGTATTCTTTTGAATAGTCTCATTGATTTAATAGAAAACATTTCAAAGGAGACTTTAGGTGGAAGGTATTTCAACGCAAGATGCTGCTTTGAAGGTTCTTCTGGGTCAAGTTGTTCGTAAAACTTAATCTCTCGTATAAGGGGAGGAAGATTGTCCCATAAGCTCTAGTGTTCTTTCTGGGCCGGAGGTTGCAAAAATACAAGGTTGGGCGCATTCCAAGATGTTTATAGCATTGGATAAGAAAGGTTTTGGGCCTAAACTTTTTGCACATGGACCCATATTGTTTTAAGTTATTCCCAAAATTTCTAAGTTTTGAAGTGATCTCTACATTTTGAAAAAATTAGTCTCTAACTATCGGTTGAAGGATACTACCTGATTTCTACCAAAAACAGTATTCAATGGATGGATGAAATTTAAAGGTTTAAACAGTGTTTTCATTGTAGAAAGTGGAATAAAAATTAGCTTATTCTTTTTCTTTCAGGCTTTATCATTAGCTGTTAGCATTATCACTGTTGGTAAGTTCTGTACCGTCTAGTTTATCTTCTGAGTGCATATTAATTATTTAAATTTTAAAGGAGACATTCTCATCAAACCATTTAAGTTTAGGTAAAATTACACAAAGGTTTTAAATGAGAAAATCAAATACAGAAAAGTGATAAAAATTTATATTTGCAAGTCCAATCTGTATCGCGTCATTTATAAGTCAGCCTTGTAAAATTTGTGAGAAAAAATTGGGTTTCTTTGTAAATCTCTGTATTTAATTGTTTTATCCAAGACTTACAAATAATTTTTCCTTAATTTTAAAACAAAATGAGATATATCATCTAAGTAATATCAACGCCTGCAAGACTAATTGAAAAAAAAAAAAGAATTAAATTTTATGATTGCTTACAACTGGGATTAAACATTCAGATCTCATTACAATGATAAACACGGGATTTGGACTAAACAAATGATGAGAACGAGGAAATGGTTGGAATCTTAGCTTTAACCAACAAAATGAGAGGAGATAACCGAGATTAGTAAGAGATACTTTGCCTTAACAAAGAAAAGGCTAGCCCTGTTAAAGCGAGGAAGCATAAGTAAAAGTAAAGGAACTTCATTGTACTCATTTCACGAGAACCATGTCATTAATTAATTAATTCATTTGTTAATGTAAAGTACGATGCAGAATTTGCACTTTATGAGGGAGTCAAGCCAGGAATATGATGATGAAGCTTGAGAATTAATGTCTATAAATCTCTCAACAGACAGCATCGTCAACTGCTGCGAATGGTTCCATCAGATCCTTTGTGTGCCTTAGAAATCTGAGAAAATGGCAAAGACGGGGCCATGCTTCCTCTGTCTTCCTCTGCTTTTGCTGCTTCCTCTTCTCCTCCAAGCTGAGCAGATCCTTCCTTCTGAAATCAAGGTATTTATTTATTTACGTCAATTTTGGACTACACACATATACATACATATATATATTTCTCCATATTATGCGTGTAATATAAGGTAAATCATACCCTCTATTAATATTAATGACTTATAAATAACACAATCTGTTCCTCCCTCTTTGCTCTTTGATATAAAAACTAAGGGGAAAATGAATTTGATTCTAAATATAAGATTTTTTTTTTCAAACTAATTTACTTAAAATTGTAAGCCGATAGGTAACATAATATTACAAATAGGCATTTTCTGAACATCATATTATATTTATTATAATTAGCTCATTTATTTAACTTTTTTTATTTATCTAGATTTAAGAATAAGAAGGAATATAAAATTTTGATGGTGCTGTCACTTTTGAATCTTCAAGAAAGATTAGGAGTTGGCACTGATTTGTCAATACAAGTGAAAATTCAAATGAATTGAACATACTACTTACTACCTTTGGTTTTAAATATAAGAACTAGTTGATTAATTTGAGTAAATTAAGAAAATAAGTTAAGTTAGTTATTTGTAATAAATATGTAGTCTTTTCTGAAATATCTTTGCTAATCAAGTTTATTGATTAGAGAAGGATTATTTTGAAAAAAATGAATAAATATGAGAAATAAAGTAGATTGAGATCTTATATTTACGATCAAAATAAAAGTAAAAAAATCTTATATTAAGGACCAGAAGTAGTACTAATTTATTACAGATTATGTGTAACTAGTTGAAAAAACTCACACCCACATTGATAATTAGTTACACTAATATTTTCATGTAAAAACAACAGAAAAACTGCACATATGTAATCACAATAGAAACAACATGCATGGTGGGAGCCGAAACGTCGAACCATGTGAGCCTAAGATTCGGAGGCACCAATTCAAACGACATAGTGGTTCGTCACCTCAACTCCAAGCACATCAGAAAAGTGGACCCATTGCAACCTCAGGTTGTGGACGATGTGCCCAGAAAGCCCTTTCAGGCTTGCATGGTGGACCAGTTTCTGGTCACTGCCCCATGCCTGGACTCTCCCATCTGCCGTCTCTACCTCAAAATGATCGGCTCCGATGAGTGGCGGCCCGGCTTTGCCCAGGTCCGCGTGCTCGGAGCGTCCTCGTCTCGCCTGAGCTCCGATTTCTTCTATTTCCGGCGATTTATGCCCAGATATGTTTGGCATGGTGCTGATGTTTGTGATAGAGAAGTTACTCCTTTTGGTCTCAGGGAGAAAAGAAAGGTCTATGTTAAAATTCCTTAGCTTGTTAATCACACTATTATCTTCTTCTTTCTGGAAAAAATGTGAAAGAATTAAAGAAGCACTCATGTTTTTCTTTTATACAGACAAGCATGTATATAAAGTAATATTGTTGAATGGTGTCTGAAAAGATAATTATACACGTGGATTTGTGCGTGAGTAAAATTGCTTTCAGTGTAATTCTCCGCCGTTTTAATCATGATTAAACACAAAAATCTCTCTTAATGGGGTTGTGGTCAAATAGTCTCCATTGCCCGTCGACGGCCAACCAGCGGGGAATGCCTCTACCGATCAACCCTCGGAGCTTAAAGTCATTTGATAAGTATATGCAAAATATTATTTTTTTAGTTCTATTTATAAGTCACTTTCAGTATGTTTTGCATAGTTAAGAAAAACTTTAAATTTCATTAACTCTTATTTAAAATTCAATAACTTTTCAATTTCATCCCTATTTAATATATATTATACCTCATGTAAATAAAGTCAACACAATAATAAGCGAGTGGTAAAATTGTACCTTCATATAAAAAATTTCTCTTAGTGCCCTATGAATAAGACAAAAAATATTCTTTTCTACCTTATAAATAGGACCAGAGGAGTATATTGTAGTCTGTTATGATAAATATATAATTTTTTTAAATTACTATCTCTAGTCCTTAATATAAGGACTTGTTTGACTTTTATTTTGGTCATAAATATAAGATTTTAATTTATTTTATTTCTCATATTTAGCTTTTTTTTTTCTAAAGTAATCCTTGTAATAATGGTAATTCTAACTAATACACTTGATTAATAAAGATATTTTAAGGAGGACAATACATATTTATTACAAATGATTAACTTAACTAATTGTTTAATCTATTCAAATTAGTCAAGCTCTTATTAGAGGTAGTATAACAAAGCAAAAGATATCGTTTGAATAAAAATATATCATAAGACAATGTTTAAAGATAATTAGATTCAGTTCACCCGTGCAAGGGTAACTAAACTACTTGCTTAATTTTTCTTTTGGTCAAAAGCCACTTGCCTAGTTGAAAAGTTATGTATTACTACGATCTTTTCTTTTAAAAAAAATTAAAATTGTAATTTTGAATAACTTTATATGATAGAGCTGCCCCCTCTCTACAAGTTTGAACATATTAGTACTCACCACTTAGCCCGCACCATTTAACGACTTGGGAGAGAGTTTTGTGGGGAAGATAATATAATTAATATGGAGGAAAATTTAGTTTCAAATTAAAGATCGAATTATTAAATAGATTTCTGCAAACAAATAGGTACAAGTAGAAGGAGTTTTAATTGCTTAAGCACGAAGTCTCAAGTTTGAGCATGTGTAAATGTCAAAAAACGTCAATAGGAAAGTCACCTCTAATTAAGCTTGACAATATATACTCAAATACATATGAAAAATAGATTTTTCCTAGAAAATAAATGTTGTAGGATGGAAGGAAAAAAACAATAGTTAATGAGATATTTGAGAGAGTGAAAATATTATTCCTCTAGTCCTTAATATAGGACATAATTATTAAGTTGATTTTTATCCTAAATAAGACTTATTTATCATATTTATCAGTTTTTTCTAAATTATCCCTATAGATACTCCCTCAACCATAATCAAATAGAAGAGGTAAGGAGAATATTAAAAAAGATAATTACAGTGTTTTAAGAAAAACATGTCATATTTCTTATAATTAACTAACTTAACTAACTTTTTTAATCTAATTAAATTAGTTAAATATGTCTTGTATTAAGGACCAGAAGCGCTATTACCTAGATATTATATATTGAGATGAGGCATGTGGGTTATAACTCAAAATTTGTATGGTTAATTACCATTAGTTATGACCGAGTAGGTACCTTGAGGATTCATGTGTGTGCGTGTCTTAATAAGTTAACTTGCAGTTTACGCAACCTAGCTCATCCAATTAATAGGTCAGGCAGATCAAGTCAGACACGAATCACATGATCTGATGATACCAAAATAAAAATAATTTTGGAATTATTTGTAGTAGGTAAAATGGTGGTTTAGATTAGATGACGTCCACCCAATAAAATCGATATCTAATCCATGTCGACAACAACAATAAACTCCGGATATAGCATTTGATCTTCATATAGCTTCTAGAAGATGAAGTTCTCATAAATATATATTCATAAAGAAAATGATGAAAATCACAATAAAATTAGAGTGATTGAACAAAACCAGCTTTAATGTTGATGGCAATGATGGGCACAATAATAATCATCGTTGAGGTGAAATCTAAACTATTTAAAATTAATTTTAATAGTTTAGATTTAAAATTTTCAATTCATAATTTTTAAATAAAAATATTTTTTAAGAAACTTACAGTTAACAGATTATATTTATTTTGGATTGTGTGCCTATTAAAAGAAAATAGTTTTTGAAAAACAAAAGTATTAAATATTAAATCTTAACCGTCAATATTAAATTTGAATGGTTGATGCTCATCTCTAATTATGAGCACCGAAATTGATTCCGTGATTAAACTACAACCTTAAATTAAAATCAAGAGCAAAAGGGGTAGGAAATATTCATAAGTTGAATTATGAGAATGTGAGTTATTTCTATTCACCCGACCACATGACACAATATATGTGTGTGTATTCAGAATCTTATAATGCAACCATATTTATATTGACTCCACGCAGTGCAATTAGGTGAAACATTCAATATTGATTGTACAATCATTTAGTATATTAGTATAAATAGAAAATAATTGATTTATTGTTGCTTTTTATTGTTTTCTTATGGTTTTAATTAGAGTTGGGGCGAATATAATTTGATGAATAATTACTCCTTCTAGTTCAAAATATAAGGTAAACTTTATCCATTTATATTTATCAAGAACTAGTTAAATCAGTTTAAAATAATAAATATGTAAGGTATGCATTTTTTCCCCCAAATATACCCTTATTAATAAAAAGAATAGGTAAAAGATGTAATAAATGAATCAAAGAAGAAAGAGAATATATGGAGATAAAATTGAAAAAAAACTCATTAAATGTTTGGACAAAGTGAATGTTATCTTATTAAAAAAGTCAAATCCCTCCAACAAAATTTAGCTTATATTTTGAGCCAGAAGGAGTATCATTTAGTATTACTCCCTCCTGTTATTAATATATATATATAAGAGTTAGATAATAAATTTAGAAATATTAAGAAAAATAATTAAATTAGTTATTTAATTTGTGACAAAAGCATGTTGATTTTTTTTTCCAAACATCCACTTTCTATTTATATACTACTTCCGATCCTAAATATAAGAGCTAGTTGACTAATTTGAGTAAATCAAGAAAATAAGTCAAGCTAGTTATTTGTAATACATAAGTGTTGTCTTTCCAAAATATCCCTATTCATCAAGTTTATTAGCTAGAACTACTATTATTAGAAGATTATATTAGGAAAAAAAAGATAAATATAAGAGACAAAGTGATTGGGATCTTATATTTATGACCAAAATAAAAGTCAAACGAGATCTTATATTAAGAACTAGAGGTAGTATATTGTAACTGTCCTTGATAAAAACTTCTTACTAAGGATACTTTGGGCAAAATTATAATTTTGAGAAAAAATTGATTAAGGTTTTATATTTATGATTAAAAAAAAATCTCTCATCTACCTCTTGTATTTAGGACTAAAGGTAATAATATAAATAGAAAAATATTATTTGATCTTGACTTAACTTTGCACTATATTAGATATGTGTGTGTGTGTGAGAGAGAGAGAGAGAGAGAGAGAGAGATAATCTTGCCTCTTAAGAAAACGTACAAGAGCTTATTTCAAGCTCTCCCAAACATGCACAGATAAAAACATGTTTTACAATATAATTGATTATGGTAGATCCAGCATTAATGCATATCCAAAATAGTACAAATTAAAGGATGAAAGAGACATAGTAAGAGGTATGGAAACAAAATGATCAAAAGTCACAATAATATGAACTGAAATTAATGATGACCAATGAAAGTGAAAGTCTCTATGTTCTTTTACGTACAGTTTAATAATTATTTTCTCTAATTAAACAATGCCTCTGCATGCATGCTGCTCTTCTTTTTCAGCAAATTATATTATTTTATAGTAAAAAATGTAAAACCGCCATTATTATTCACTAACTTCCAATATTTGAATCATTATCTTGCTTATGAGATTCCCGGCATGCCTTTGCTTTATGTTTTCGGATTTTGAAACAAGATAATTACTATAATTTAAATCTTCCATGCAAAGTAAATATTCATTCACACTTCATTATAAGTAAAAATAAAGTAGTTAGAATGTTTTATATGTGATAACAAATAATTCACATGACGAGATATATTTAATAAATACCATACATAGATGTTCCAAAAATTGATATAAATAGGAGTTAAAAAAATAATTTTTTAAAAAGTGATTGAAGATTGAAACGAAGTAACAAAAGTCTTGATGGTTTTAATGATTGGATTGCTTTTAAATTAGTACTCAAATATTTGTAGTTGGCACTACATCAAAATTCAACTGCTAGACTGATTTTGTTTGTATTATTTTGCACGATTGAATTTTGTTTAGAAATATTTGGTAAAATACTGATTGGTGATCTCAACTCTTTGGAAGTTACATCAAAAGTCAAATCCATTCGTGCATCACTATCGTTTTTCCTCATTATTTCACCTAAATTATATTTTTAATTATTTTTTTAAGTTCCTAAACCATCGTAGGGCCAACAAATACACAACCTACCACGCGGTTTAATGTTATATTATTATGGGCAAAATATATTTCGGTGATTGATAGTTGATGGAAACGTAACAAGAACATACTCTTATATATATACTATAAAATATAATATTGTTATCACCGTTAGTCATAAATAATCATGAAAATTTGGGCTGTAGATATGATAGTGATGGTTGATAACGTCAGGGAACAGGTATAGGCATAGCAGCTTTGGAAGCTCAACCAAATCTGAAATTTTTACTTCCATTTTCAGTCAAGGAATCCTATGACTGCTTCAAATTTTAGATGCGCACAAATATATAAATTTAAAAAGATCTACATATATCTGGTTAAAAAAAAAAATCTACATATATGGCTGAACTCATAAAAAAATATTTTTTTTGTGGGTTAATGGTTAATACTCTGCGTTAAGCTTTTCAGGAAATTTTTTGAGAATAAATATACCTTAAATGAAAACTTAAACAAAAATTGTTGCGTGTAATTAATGAAGATTATTTTATATAATCGAGAAATTAGACAGAAACAGAAATGCATATTTG
The DNA here is from genome assembly GCF_004799145.2 of Neltuma alba. Classification (NCBI taxonomy): domain Eukaryota; kingdom Viridiplantae; phylum Streptophyta; class Magnoliopsida; order Fabales; family Fabaceae; genus Neltuma; species Neltuma alba. The sequence continues at coordinate 40,000 of NW_021633151.1, forward strand.
AACTACCCTCCTTCACCAAAAAAAAAAGAAAAGAAAAGAAATGCATATTTGAACTTAAAAGGAAAAAGACAGAGAGGTAAAGAGATTTTTCGTGATAGTTCATTGACCCAAAGAGAGGTCACTTATTTATTTGGTAGGTAATATTTTAGACTTTGAAGTTTGAACTTTATGTGATTTGATGTGAGCTTTCCTCGGATCCTTTTCGCCATGTTTAATTTATTTTTCAGTTTTATTCATTAAATATTTACAATTTTCTAAACAAATTTCGACATCTATATATATATATATCACTGCTAAATACTTCACGAACATACATAAAGCTAGCAGGCAATATACAGTGTATGCAAAATAAATGATACAAAAATTCAAATCAAGAAATAAAAGAAATTTGCAATTATTGTCAAGCTTTTACTTGGTAATAATGTTAGAATTATATTACATATCTTCAAATCCAAGTTTGAAAGTTTAAATATGGGATAAAATCAAACACACGTGAGGACAGAATCCAGAGTTATCCCTTATCTTTGAACAACTTATATAATTATTGGACACAAGAACTACAGTTCAGTAATCAATAATATCGAATGCTTACGTAATTAACGGAATGAATTAGACAAGAGAACAAGATTAAATCAAACTCCTAAATAGTTACTTTGAATATGAGATTAGGAAGAAAATAAGCAAGACTTGAGACGAATAAGACAAATGAAGAATGAAGAAGTTATTAAATATGTGATGAAGACATCATAATAAAGTCTCAATTTTTTTGGGGAAAAAAAAATAAGAAAGAGAAAAGAAAGGCATGCAAGGGAGGAAATGATGGGAGGGGTAAATGCTTAAGTGAATAATAATGAAAATATATGGAAGTGCGTATAAATGGTCCCAGAAGAGGAAGAAGCAAAAGCACGTGGGAGAGATGCATCAAAGTTCGGACAAGTCAGAAAAAAGCAAAACCTGTTTTGCCTTGTACTGTGTGGGAAACAAACACATTCATAATAATTCATAGGATTATGAGTTTAAATCCTACCGGTAATAAGAATATTGTTAGCAGAAGACATATAAGTACACTTTGAAGGATTTTTTGAGCCTTAAAACACGCCGGGGATGATCTTGAGGGGTTTCTGAGATTCAGTTCAAACTTTTTTATTACCAAAAAAGCTTGTAATCTTAGAGTCTAGTTATATCGTGCTCCTTAAGAAATTATAGGTTTGATTTCATTTAGAGTCCCAGTTTGTTAGTACCTATCAGTTTAGTTGAAAAAAGAAAACAAAAAAGGGGAAAGGAACAGAAGAAGCAGAAGAATATTAAGAAAATTGAGACTTGTAAGCAAATAGTGACGACCAAAGAAAAAGAAAGAGACATTAGTTTGTGACAAGATGTACAGGTCTCTGGCGAAGGATCCGATGCACTCTCTTTACACCAATTTGGTTACATTTAGAAACACACTTCCTCCAAAAGTTTCTTCCACATTTTTACCATAGATATCTCTCTCCATAAATATATATTAAAAGCTAGCTAGCTCTCTGGTAACCAGTCTTGGCTTAAAGAATTTTAAAGAGTATGACTTTTAGTCTCAAGATCTCACCAATACATGATGTCTAATATATATTTATATGAGTACAAATATATATATTTTGGTGAAGTTTATTCAACAATTTATGGGAGTGGTCCAAGTCGTTTAAAGGGTGTAGTTTATAATTTAGTAATACATATGATTTTTGTTAGAAATTGGGTGATCCGTGAGACTTTCAAGCATATTTAAATTCCCAAAGAAAAAGTACGGGCAAAGAAGCTAGCCAAACTAGAGAACACTTGAAGAAAAAGATGAAAAAGTGTGAGATTTGATTATTACATTCCATCTTTTTGTATCTCTATAACTACCCTCCCCAACTGCTCCTCCTCCTCCTCCCTTCTTCCTCTCATCTCTCCTTTTTCCTTCTTTTGCAGAGATAGAGAGAGACGAGAAAAAGATAGAGAGAGATTCGCTTCTCATGTACTCTCAAACCCTTCCCATTTTCATCTCAACCATGTCATCAAGTACTTCTGATAACTCTTTCTTCTTAGAAGGACCAACAGATCAGAAAGTTGAGACGACGATGATGGGTTCAGAACTCCAACGTCTTTGGACCACAGAATCCCAGAGGCCAAACAATGCCCAGCTCCGCCCAGAAAACCCAAACCATCTCTCAAAAGAAAAGCTGCTTCTCACACTACTTCTTTCACATCTTCTTCATCATCATCATGCGGAAGAAACCCACTTGATCTCTCCAGAGAGGTTGAATTATTATTGTTCCAAACCCAACGTAACCCTCTTTCTGATTCTCACCAAAACCCCAAGAAATCTCGAAGACAGGAGTGTAAGATGTAATTATATCCACCCATGTGCCACTTCTTCAAATTTTCCTCAGCATGATGCAGAAACAAGGACCTATATACATCTATTCGTGAGTTCAACTGTTCCAAAACTTTATATATCTCATCATCTCAGTCTTAAAGCTTCAACCGTTAGATATTTATGGATCGATCAATATTTGGTTTCATTCAATATTTGTCAAGCTTCTTGGATTTGCACTTGCAGTTGAGTTGGGAATACATATATTTCAGATAATGCTAGCTGCGTTCGGTGAGATTAACGTTACGCAACTGCCAAACGTCAGATTTACGTTTCTCTTTTCTACTTTTTGTTTTGAACATGTTTTTACTTGTTAAGATCTCAAGTGATATGTTGTAAAGCGTTTGTGATGGTGTAAAGTGAAAAAGATCAATTAATGTGAATTGAGAGAGAGAGAGAGAGAGAGAGAGAGAGAGAGAGAGGAATATGTAGAACAGTGGGGTGTAGAAGTTTATAACTTTACTGCTGCTACCTGGTTCTTTTGTTCTTACCTTGTTGTTAAGGTCTATGTATGCACTTTATGTAGCTAAAGGTAGAGGAGAACTTATTCTGGTAGATTTCTTTTTTTGTTTTTATAATACGCAGAATATATACTATTCTATTGATTTTGTTAATTAAAGCTTTAAATCTGGGTTTAGTTTTCTTTCCCAATTCTGAAAGATTCTTCCTTCTGTTTTACGCTTGGGAAACTTGTCTTCGGATTCTTAATTAAAGAGAAACTAAGAGGATGACGACGAAGAAGAAGAAGCAGTTGGTAATGGTTGAAATGATTATATATATTCTTCAATACTGGCCTACTTTTTCCATTATGATTGGATATATAGAATAATAAGAATATATTTTTCCCAGCTTTTTTAATTTTGTTTAGCATTCTTTTTTTTTTGGTATAAATTCAAGACTTCAATTTACGGAGAAGCTCAAATCCCAAGCTTATATAGTTGTCTATTGAAATTTATATAAATCTTTAATATTCCCTGAAGATTATAATATTGGCTTTCATCACTTGACAAACATGCTTTCATCAATGGTCAATACTTTAATGTATTCGTCCCCTTGGATGAAACTTCACAAGAAATGGAAATGGAAATGAAAATAATAAAAATCCTTATATAATTTGATCATGACTTCAGATAAATTATATTTGCTCATTTATATATACGAGGTAATATAATTAATTTGTGCCAAATTCATATATTTACTTTGAAAATCATATTTATTTTTATTAATTTTTACCTCTAATTATAATGTCTTTAAATTAGATGGAAATTTTTGGACTGAAGAATATATTAGTCTCAACAAAATTTTACATCAAACATTTCGAATCGAAATTCAAATATAAAAATATAGAGATAAGATAGCTAGAAACAAAAACAATACTATTTTCGATCATAAATATATGAGTTAGCTAGTTAAAGAATTTACTTAGTATTTCACCCAAAAAAAAAAAAGAATTTGTTTAGTATTTAATATAAGACTTTAATCCAAATTTAAATATAGGAATTAGATTTGTTTGTTTTTATGACATACCCCAGATCCATTATATCTTTTATTTTATTGACAGTTCAAACTGGCAGTATTATACTTAATATAAAGACTTAAAAAAGCGTTCGGTGTTATTGGGTCCCAGACTGCCACTATTACATTAATCTAATGGCATTGTATGATCTATCCATAAAAAAGAAAGAAAGAAAGAAATATCCAATCCATGACAAACATGCACCAACGTGGGGAGATATCTTCTCCCTTCCCAATATTACCAACCAATATGCTTAGTTATATTCCTACCACATATACACACACATTTAATTACTCTATTTTAAATATGAAACCATAATATAATTAACTTTGCTATCCCTTTTCCTTTATTTTCCTTTCTTTGCTTTTTTTTTTTTTAAAAATAACGTGCTAAACAATAATTTTATGACTATTGAATGGGCGTTCGAGCTTCAATTAGAATACGGTTATCTTAGACTGGGAAAGAAGTTTAGTAGACTCATTTTAAGCTTTTACATTATTTTATACTGATAGATTGTAGATTTGTAAAATTTATTCCTTAATTTCTAACTCCCTTAACTTTTCGAGTATTAATTTTACTACAGCAATAAATTGAGTGTTAATAAAATATGTGTTGATTGCTATATATATTTTGTTTATTTTTCCCATTATCCATCACCTCCGTTTTTTAATTAAATTTTTTCAGAGAGTAGTAAAAGAAGATGTTTTAGTGGTCGGCTTGGGATGTGAAGAGCCAATCCAATACCGCTAATGACTAATTCAAATATGAGTATTGCCATATTTAAATGAAAAATAACTCTTCCAACATGGATTGCATTAATTTGATGTAAATGTTCCATATTACAAGTTACGTCGCTTGTGTGTGTGTGTGTTTTTTTTTTTTTCAAAAATAATATTTATTGCTATATGAATTTGTTTTCTCCATTAAATGCTCAATATTTTTATCATATGATTTGTTTTCTTAAAGTTGTTGCACAAAATGCTCTAACAAAAGTAACTTCAGTTTGAATGAAAGGCATAGTCAACGTCGAGAAGGCTTTCATGGCTTTCATTCGATTGAAAGGAAAGACCCACCTAGAAAATAAGAGGGCTAAGAGGGGTCTATTTGAGTTCTTACGCTTTCATTCTGAAAATTTACTTCTATTGATTTCTATACAAATTAACTCAACCCAAAATATGAATTATAAAAGAAAATAACAATTAGAGAGATTATAGGAATACCAGTTACAGTTCTGATTATTCAAAGAAGAATCCTTTTAGTAGTACTACCTCCGGTCCTAATTATAAGAGCTAATTGACTAATTTGAGGAGATTAATAAAAGAAGGTAAGTTAGTTATTTATAATAAATACGTGTTGTCTTTGATAAAATATCCTTGCTGATTAAATGTATTATCTAAAACTATTATTGTTAAAAAGACTATCTTAGAAAAAATACATAAACATGAGAGACAAAGTAAATTGGGGTTTTATATTTAGGACTAAAATAAAAGTTAAACAAAATCTTATATTCAGGACCGGAGATAGTATAAGCTTTGTCCCACTTTAATTTCCTCCACATTTCATCAAGTACCTAGTCATGCCTAGAGAGTAGAGACATAAAGAGTCATACTTTGGGTTGAGAGAATTCCTGATATATACACACACTACTATTCTTCTAATTGAAGAAATAATGGAAAAATAAAATAGTAAGTACAAAATTGAGTAGTAACCCCATTAGAGATCGATACGATTCAATTCAACATCATGAATAGCAAATAAGAAGGAAAATGACACTTAGGGCCTGTTTGGTTTGAGGGGAGGGAGGGGAGGGAGGGGTAGGGGAGGGGAGGGGAGGTTTTATCCTCACCTTGTTTGGTTTGATTAAAAAGGAAGGAAGGGGAGGGTATTTAATGATCCTTTGTTTGGTTCAAGGAGGGGAGGGGAGGGATAGTAATAATCAATTTATCATTTTACCCTTACATATTAGTTTATGTTTTTTATTGATATATTATATAAATTAATTTATATCTTAATTTAAATTATATAATTTAATAAAAATTCAGTCTTATCATGTTAATATGTATATTAAAAAATTGGTATAGTAATTTTTTATTCTAATTAATATAATAATATATTTAAAATAATCAAATTAACAAATTTTATATGCTCTAAGAAAAATGAAATTTTATTTTCTTTAGGCTATCTTTTTTTCCAGCTTTAAAATATATTTAATAAATAATATATTTATAAAAACAATTAATTTTATATATTATAATTTTTTATTTAAATAATTTTTATTTATAAATAATTTTTATAATATATTTTTAATTATAATAATGTATATATTTTTTATTTTTTTACTTAGGATAATATATTTTTTATTTGAAATAAATATTATAATAATATATTTTATGGGTAGAAGTGGAATATTAAAAAACCATAAGGTCATAATGGTCCAAAATTTTGACTCCCCTCCAAAAACCCCCAATTTGGAGGTAGGGGTGGAAACAGGCCAGGCGGCCTGTCAGGGGCCTACAGCCTGGCCTGTATTTGGCCTGGCCTGGCCTGGCCTGTTTTCCAAAAGAGACAGGCTCAGGCCTGTTTGAAGGCCTGTTAAAGTTAATAGGCCAGGCTTAGGCTCTCTAAAAGGCCTGTTAAGCCTGTTAGGCCGGCCTGAGCCTGTTAAAAACTTATAATTATAATATATAAAAAAATTAGTTAATGGTATTGTTAATGTGTACTTTTAATTTATTTTTTAATTTTAATATATAGTTAATAGCTTAGTTCTTCTTTAGATTTTGAAGTTTAGTTGACAAGTAAAGATAAAATATAATTTAAAATAAAAATATCAATAAATAATATGATCTTTAAATCTTAAAAATATAAATAAAATAGGAAAGAAAATTTTTGTTCCAAGAATGACAGATTAATTAACTTATGTATTATATTAATTAAATTATGATACTCTCTTTATTCATTGTAAAATTAATAGTTTTTTTATTTATTTGTCTTAATTTTTTTGGTACTTAAACATAGTTTTGTCCCAAATTTTAACATATAATTCGAATTAGTTTTTAATAATATCCTTATAAATTATAATTAAGATTTAAAACAGCACCTATGATACTAAAATTTAAATAAAAGACAAAACTAAAAAAATTAATTATTATGTATACTTTTTTTATTTTAGCTTTTTTCTAAAAAAAATATTGTAATTTGAATTTTTAAAAAAAAACAGGCTTTTTAACAGGCTTCAGGCCAGGCCAGGCCTTTATACAGGCCAGGCTCAGGCTGAAAAATAAGCCTGTAACAGGCCACAGGCCAGGCTCAGGCCTATAGGCTACAAAACAGGCCTGGCCTGTTAAGAGTAAAGCCTGGCCTGGCCTGGCCTGTTTCCACCCTTATTTGGAGGGGAGCCAAAATGGGAGAGGGGAGGGGACATTTTAGCTCCCCTCCCCTCCAAAATTTTTAACCAAATGAGGGGAGGGGCTCATTTCCCCTCCCCTCCCCTCCCCTCCAACCAAACACACCCTTATTGGACAAATTCAAGACGAATGGTTGATTCATAATATTCTCTTCCTCTTATTTTTCCCCTAACTAAACCTAAAAGTGTGGGGGTACTTCTTTCGATTCATTCAACATAAATTCAGATTTGATGTTGAGAAACTAATTCTTTTACTCTAGTCAACCAAGGCTTATAATCCAACTTTTTCTTTCCTCTGCATGAAACTAAGAATCTGTTTAGAATAGTTTATAAATAGCTTTTCAATCGTGGTTTATGAAATACGAAATAAATATATGAGAAAAGTTTTGTATCGGTTTACATAAAATATGTTTATAAATAATTTCAATCATGATGTCAAACAAGGCCCAAATAGGTTGACTTCCGCAAATAAAAAATAGAAGTTAAAACGTGGCTAGTAGTGATAGGCACGTCACTAACGTGACGTGGCAACATAAGTAGTCTCCTCCTCGTTATGCACAATAAGCAAAGTCACTCACAAAAAATTCACAAGTAATTGAATGAATAAACAAATAGCGAAAATCGTTGACCGTTTCTCTGCCTCCAAAACATCCATAACGGTAACCAGCCTCTGACCCTTCATTTTCTCTCTTCTCCTTTCTCTCCAATCTCTCTACGATTTCAGGAAAAACACAAATTAAATTTAGCTAAGTAAGTTTTCTCTCCGCTTCTTCACGAACCCATCACCACCAGCACCTCCGCCTTTCACCGCCGGTGGCCGCCATGCAGCGCCGTAAATCACTCACACTCAACTGGGACGGTCTCCGAGACGACGATGAAGACGACGACCACTTCTTCGAGACGCGCGAACGTATGTCCTCCGTCGCTCCGATCGATCTGGAAGCTTCTTCCTCCGATGAAGACGATGGCTTTGAAGACAGCCGCATGTCGTTTAGCGCCAACATCTCTCCCAAACGATCCGAGAGAGTCAAGCCAATTCCGGTGCCCTTCGCCTCCTTGGGCTCCGATTACGACATGTGGATCGCGTCTCCAGGATCAATCACGGAGCGAAGAAAACGGTTACTTCTTGGTATGGGTCTGGACGAGAACAAAGAGTTCTTAAGAATCACAAGCATGGCTCTGGATCGCGCCATTTCGGAAAAATTTGAAAACGACCAGGCCGATTGTTCGCCTTCAACACCAACAAGCACAAGTAAATCTTCTCCTTCTCCTCCTCATTCATCTTCTTCCACCGTAAGTTCACAATCAGAGGTTAAACAGCATAGAAGGTCTAGAAAGCCGTCCATCATTCCCTTCGTTCTGGGTCGCTCGCGATCTGAAGGCGACATTGACTCCTTCTCGATGCCAAAATACAGAAAAGAGGAATTCATCGGTAAAGTCTCCAAGCAACGCCTCACGAGAACCACATCGGACGTGACATTTTCTCGCGGCGGCTCTCGTCCCTGCCAAGGTGAATCCCGAGCTGCACTGAAAGGTAAGGAGAAGCCGGGGCGGTCGCCACGGCAGCACGGCTCGAAGATGACGTCGGTGAAGTCTAACTGGGGATTAGGGGCTTTCTTCTTGATCAAGAATTTGGACACGGGAAAAGAGTTCATCGTTAACGAGTCAAGCGAAGACGGGATGTGGAACAGGCTAAGCGATCTGCAAACGGGGAAGAAATTAACAATGGAGGAATTCGAACGACACCTTGGGCATTCCCAGATGGTGAAAGAGCTGATGAGTCGTAACAAAGTCGCCAGAAGTACCAGCGACGGTCTTGGGTACGATAGAAAACTCACAACACAACATTCATATTTCTCAAAGAGCTTAAGGAAGAGCAAAAGAACAGGGGCGGCTCTGTTGAAGAACATCAAGGGAGTAGCGTCTGGGTTCATCGGCGAGAGAGAAAGAGACGAACCACAGAAATCGTCATCGTTGTCCGCACAATTGTCAACGTCTGAGCAGAAGCCCACGAAGAACGAACAGTGGGTGAGAGTAAGACAGAGTGGTAAATCCATGAAGGAGCTCTCAGCTCTGCATCTGTGTCAGGAATTTCAAGCTCATGAAGGATGTATCTGGACGATCAGGTTCAGTAATGATGGGCATTACTTGGCGAGTTCAGGGGAAGACAAGGTGATTCACGTATGGGAAGTTCAAGAATTTGAGGTTACATCGATGAAGCCAGACGAAGGGAGTCTAACTCCGATTCATCCATCGTTACTTGGAACCCCAGAACGAAATGGGAAGGAAGAATGGCATGAGAAGAAGAAGAAGGGGAAGCATGGAAGCAAGAGAGGAAGTAGTTTTACGATTCCGGATTATGTTCATATCCCTGAAACAGTGTTTTCTTTCTCTGAGAAACCTCATTGCTCTTTCCATGGCCATTCCGACGACGTTCTGGACCTGTCTTGGTCTAGATCTCAGGTTAGCTTCTTCACTAAGTTAATTAACTAATTGTCAAGTTGCGATTTCTTAATGAATTCGAACGTGCATGCATGCAGTTACTGCTATCATCATCAATGGATAAAACAGTGAGATTATGGGACATGGAAAGCAGGGCGTGCTTGCAGGTGTTCACCCACAGTGACTATGGTGAGAAGGAAGTTTAGTTGATTAATTAATTAATTAAGATTAGTCAGAGAATGAATGAATGGGAATATATGTTGCAGTAACGTGTGTACAATTCAACCCAATGGACGAAGACTATTTCATAAGTGGGTGTCTGGATGCTAAGGTGAGGATATGGAATATACCTCAACGCTTTGTGGTGGATTGGATCGATGCCCACGAAATGGTCACTGCTATTTCTTACACCCCTGACGCTCAAGTATATTTCTTCTCCTAAAATACTCTCTTTACGAAGAAGCAAAAACTGAAAAGTTATCATCTATATATTTTGTCTATTGATGGATTGTGTTTTTTGTTCATGCAGGCTGCTTTTGTTGGTACTCATAAAGGAAGTTGTCGCATGTATAGCACAGAAGGTACTCTAATTAAGTCGAAAAAGGCTCAATTTGAAACCTTGAAAAATATGATTAACTCGGTTCAAAATGGTGACGCAGATTGCAAACTAAGTCAAATAGGCGCAGTTGAGCTTCGGCGAAAGAAGAAATCTCACTTAAGAAAGGTGACTGGTTTTCAGGTAATTCGTATTCCGTGCTATTGATTGCATTCTCAACCATAAGATAAGAGGTTAAGCAATGAATATTATTGGCTTTGTATCCTTATGTTCAGTTTGCTCCAAGTAATCCATCAGAAGTGCTTGTTACCTCAGCTGATTCCAGGATCAGAATTGTTGAAGATTCCAGAGTTGTTCATAAGTTTGTAGGTGCTTACTCTTGTATTCCAAAATCTTTGTCTTTTCCCAAATTAAGAAAAATGGCAGTCAAGAATCCATAATTTATTGTTGGATGTTGGTGAACAACAGGTTTTCGAAATGCAAACAGCCAAATTTCAGCTTCATTTAGTCCAGATGGAAGATACGTGATAAGTGCAAGTGAAGACTCTAACGTATATGTGTGGAAGAATGAAGGCCACACAAAGGCCAGAAACTTGATTCTGACTCAATCCCACGAGCAATTCCAATGCAGAGATGTGGCAATAGCAATACCATGGCCTCGCACCATCAAGGGTGACCCTCCAGTAGGGCCAGCCCTACACTCAAAGAGACACACAAAACATTCTTCAGCCCCTCCAGCTCCTTCATGTGGATCTCCACATCACCATTCTCAAAACAACAATAAGCCCACATTTTTGCCTCCTCTTCCGAAAAAGAAGAACAACCATAACCATGGCTCTGATACTGCCTCTCCCTCCCGGGAAGAGGAGCCCTCGGCCATTTCACGTACCCTGTCTGGGATTGGAGGGATTTCATTCACTCATAGTGGTAGTAAGAGCAGGTGGTCCCCATTTTCTAGGAAGAGCAGTAATAATGGTCACCATGCCATGGAAGAGGAAGACCCTGCAGCCATATCTCGCACCAGTTCTGGACTTGGGGACTCGTTTTCTTCTTCTGAGTCTGCTTCCATGAGGTATTGCGACTCGCCTTCTTCCATGTCTGCTTCTGGTAGATCATCTTCTGCATCTTGGTCAATGCAGTTTGATAATGGCCTTGCCAATTCAAGTTCTCATGCTTCAGCTTGGGGCTTGGTCATTGTAACAGCTGGATTTGGAGGTGAAATCAGGTGTTATCAAAATTTCGGCTTACCTAGAAAAGTATGAAAAACATACAGTTTAAAAGTAGTGTTTGACATTTATACCGAAAATGCACAAGAATACCACACCCTTTGTCATATAGCAGAATGCTTCGTGCATACATATATGTTCAGTATACATTCTTACAGTGGAAGAGAACACGAGACAAATAAGGAAATATGTTTTTGTCATGGGAATCATAGGTAGCAGACTCTGATGACAGAGCTTCTGTGCCATGACATGGCAGTTTTGTGAAAGAGTTGTAATTAATGCAGGAATCATATAAAGATCATGTCAAGTTTTTGTCTCATGACATTGGCTATACTTGGGGAAATTTTTTATGTTTGTATTGTGGGCCTTTGAAGGGCAAGAAGATGTTGATACTTTTTGCAAGGTATATGATATAAAGCCAGGGAGCAGCAAGTACATGAAATTCAGACTTCTTTGTTACTTCGTACAGTGGAGATTGGGTACACCAAGCCATGTGTTTCTTCTTTTGGCTTCTTCAATTTGGGGATTTTGGAAGCAACTTGAACATAGAAATTTAAAACCACGCCACTACCAATTACTAAATATTCAAAAAGGGAATACAATTAAAGAAGGAATTTAGGTAGAAAAAAGCCTTGACAACAATCAAACTGTAAAAAAGAGATTGATTTTTTTTTCCTTTTTAAAAAACGATTTAGGCGGCTACGTATTATGACTTGTGAGGGCTCAACACTTTTATATTTTTAGATAAAAGGACAATTTTACTCAAAACATTTACATAAAAGCACTGGGCCTTTACAAGATTATGAAATAAATACATAACACATAAGTTGCATGCAAAGAAAACGATATTACCTTCAGTGCTTGATATAAGAGCTAGTTAATTAATTTAAGTAGATTAAGAAAATTAGTTAAGTTAATTATTTATAATAGATATGTGTTGTTTTTCCTAAAATACTTTTACTAATCAAGTGTATTAACTAGAATTACTATTCGACAAAATCTTTAACATGGAAAACTATTACAAGTACTACTTTAAAAAAAAAAAGATAAATATGAGAGGCAAAGTTAATTAGACTCTATATTTAGGATCAAATTAAATGTTAAAGTAACTTTTATATTAAGAATTGGTGGTGGTACAAATAATTTAAAGAGACACAAAACAGAGTACCTATGCTTCACGTGTAGCAAAGACTTCGCATTAATACGAAAGACTTCCGATTTACCAACTGGAATATCTTTATTAACAGGAAAAAATATATTTACCTGATATCTAATAAAACTGCTAATGGCAAGTAAACCACTTACCATTAAGTTATAATACTCAAATGTTAAGAAATATATATAATTTAAGTTTAAAACCATATTATTTTGAATTTATGAATTTTACTTAACAATTACGAACTTTCACTTAGTTAATTACAATAACATTTTGCATACATGACTATCTTTTATTAATTCTTATATTTTTCTAACAATATAGCAACGGCAGTTTAGATTTGATCTTAATTTGTTTATTCTCTATTATTATTTTTTTTTAAAAAAGGTTATAATTGAAAATATATACGCAAGACTTAGTTTGGACGAAAATGTTAAGGAACCGGTTTGCCATAACGGCATGATCCTCGCATGTTTGGAATTGGAATATGCACTTAAATTTAACATTATAATATTTTGAATTCACAAAATTTATTTAATATTTTCGGAGTTTCTTTTTTTTCCCAATAAAATTTAGATGAGTTGAGTGTTTAAATTCACCAAAACCCAGGCATGCCTTGACATGCATGATCCTGAGATAAACTTAATAGTAGATGAAATGAAAGAATATGTCGCAAAAAAATGGGCACATAAAACAGGAAAGTTTGTACCTCTTAATTTAAAAAAAAAGAAAAAAAAAAAGAGTCAAATCTAAAGGCCTTTTGTGTTCCCATTAACTCAGTTTTCACCAAATGAGCTAATTTTTGTTAGCATTTTTGGAAGAGTTTGGTGAGAAGAAAAAGCATATATATATAAAGGTCACAAAGATGATGTTTAGGTCCATATACAGCAGTACTATGCATGACCAAACTTTTAAAAACATTTACAAGTCCAATGGTTGCTGGGGTTCGATTCAAAAATATTGACCAGGAGAAAGTTCTGTTAAAAGCAAAAGCCAAGCAAAGATCAGAGGGTCAATGTGAGATTTAATTTTTTGAGTTAAATAGAGGGGACCCTTTCCTAAATCATTTACAGTTTAATTAATTTTTGGTAAAAGCATTATGGCTTTTAGCATATGTTAATGAAGTGTGTGTTTATTTTAAGGCAGCCAACTACCAGCCCGCCATTCCCAGATTACAATGAAGAGAGGACAGTAAATGAAAATATAAGGTCAAAAATAAAATGGGTACTATCATTTTCCTTGAAATTCAATGTATGTTAAATTTCTGTTTGGTTTCTTCTCTAATACAACCTTGTTTGCTTGAGGTTTCCTTACTCTTCATGCATGTTCTGTGTCGTGTTGTTCATGATGATATAAAAAATTATGGAAAAGAGACGTTGTTTCCACCTCTCAAAGGGACTTCTTGACATTGAGAGGCCATATAGAAACCCTCTCTCACGTCCTTCAACATTATTATATTCCTTTGCCACCAAGAACTTCGGTTGAGACAGCTACTTCTGACCAGTGAGATTTGGTTTTTCAAGCTTCACTTCTGATTCTGAAGCTTCATGTCCTGTGGATTTAAACCCAGATAACAAGCTGCAGTAAAGATAAATTCCATAAGTTCTTACGTAAGCCAAGCTTAGATATTTAACATCATCAATAGGCATAATCTTAGGTTAAGTTTTGATCTGTAAATTAAACTGATCATTAATAGACATGAATTTTTAGGTACGTTTGGTCTATATAGTAAACCTGTTCTGCCTTACATTCCCATAGTAAATCAACAAGTTCTTTTCACCTGTAGGTTATGTCACTTTGCATGCACTAAGAAGTGTAACAAAACAGCTGGTAGCATGGCTTTTCTAAGAACAGTGTCTCAGACAAGCAATATTACGAGGATTTCACTTGAACAGGAAGGAGATCAAAAGAAATTGATTGTCTTGGACACCACTCTAAAGTTGTTCAAACAACTCATCCCGTTAAAATACAGCAATTGCAGCTCTTCTAGAGCTTAGCTTCTCTTTGAAACATGTGGATATATTGCATCACCTACTCAAACTACTGATCTCGTTCCTCTATTTATTGCCGACCCACGGTCTCTTTTGCATCCACAGTTTATAAAGGAACACTTTGCTCTCTCCAGCTCTCTTAAAGCAACCATTAGCTTCTCAAAGAACAGAGACAAAATGGGTGTTCTTCCTTTTCCATCATTTGCATTCCCGGCACTCTTCCTTTTCTCAGTGATTATTTTCCCTTCTGTAGCACAAGGGGGAGTTACAAGGCATTACCATTTTGAAGTACTTCTCCTAAGGACTTGATGCACTTACCCTGAAGCTAAATTATATTTCGTTTTTGTATCTTTAGCATTTCACATTCTTACTCCTCTGTTTTGGGCTTGACTTTGTAATGCAGATCAAGTACCAAAATGTAACACGACTATGCCACACCAAGAGCATGGTCACGGTCAATGGTCAGTTTCCAGGACCTCGGATTGTAGCGAGGGAGGGTGATCGTCTTGTCATCAAAGTGGTTAACCATGTACAGAACAACATCACCATCCATTGGTAGGGAAAATTTTTGTTTTTAAAAAACTTGAAGGAAAAACTCTTTGGTTGACCTAGTCTGCACAGTTTCAATGGGACTCATCTCTCACATGTTTAAATATCTTTTCACATTTGGCTTTGTTTATGTTCTTTTTAAGACTGTTTCTACCTAGGATTCTCCTTATGATATTGACAAAAAAATCCTTAATTATATATCAAAATATGGTTATCTTCCAAATAGGCATGGAATTCGACAACTTCGAACAGGGTGGGCAGATGGACCAGCATATGTGACACAGTGTCCCATCCAAACTCGACAAAGTTATGTCTACAATTACACCATTGTTGGCCAGAGAGGCACTCTCTTTTGGCATGCTCATATTTCATGGTTAAGATCAACTGTCTATGGTCCTATCGTCATCCTTCCCAAGCGTGGTGTTCCATATCCTTTCACCAAACCCTATAAGGAAGTTCCCATCATCTTTGGTAATGAAATAGTGGTGTCTTCTTCTACTGACAGTTTGGGTTTCCTTGTTTGATAACATTCATATCCTAGTAACCTAATCTGATGTGCATTCAACTTTTCAGGAGAATGGTGGAATGCTGATCCTGAGGCAGTCATAGCCCAGGCCATACAAACTGGTGGAGGACCGAATGTATCTGATGCTTACACTATCAACGGATTTCCAGGGCCGTTATATAACTGCTCTGCTAAAGGTATCGGCCTCAAGTGCTAAGATGTTCTTCTGTATGATACCGAATATTACTAGTGGCCAAATTCCCAAGATGATGCAAGGTAATAAGATTGCAGTTGCAATGTTTTCATTCTACATTAATTATTGGTTTTGGCAGATACATTCAAGCTGAAGGTGAAGCCTGGAAGAACATACCTTCTTCGTTTGATCAACGCAGCACTAAATGATGAGCTCTTCTTCAGCATTGCGAATCACACCCTCACAGTTGTTGAAGCGGATGCAGTATATGTTAAACCGTTTGAGACTAACACTATTCTCATTACCCCAGGACAAACTACAAATGTTCTTCTTAAAACCAAATCTCATTACCCCAAAGCCACATTCCTTATGACTGCCAGACCATATGTGACAGGCCTTGGCACTTTTGATAACTCAACTGTCGCTGGTATCCTGGAATATGAATCCCCATCAAAATCTCTTCACTTGAAGAAGCTTCCACTCTTCAAACCACTCCTCCCTGCCCTTAACGACACTTCCTTTGCAACCAATTTCACCAACAAACTCCGAAGCCTTGCAAATGCTCAGTTTCCTGCTAATGTTCCACAAAAAGTGGACAAGCACTTTTTCTTCACTGTAGGCCTTGGTACAAATCCTTGTCAGAACAATCAAACATGTCAGGGACCCAATGGAACAATGTTTGCAGCTTCAGTCAATAATGTATCTTTCACTCTCCCAACCACTGCTCTTCTTCAAGCCCACTACCTTGGGCAATCCAACGAAGTTTCCTCCCCTGACTTTCCAAGTAGCCCCTTGATTCCATTCAACTACACAGGCACCCCACCAAACAACACCATGGTGAGCAATGGGACAAAGTTGGTTGTTCTTCCTTTCAATACTAGCGTGGAGCTTATCATGCAGGACACAAGTATACTAGGTGCTGAAAGCCATCCTCTCCACTTGCATGGCTTTAACTTCTTCGTTGTTGGCCAAGGTTTTGGCAACTTCGATCCAAATAAGGACCCTGCAAATTTCAATCTCGTTGATCCTGTTGAGAGAAACACAGTGGGCGTCCCCTCTGGTGGATGGGTTGCCATTCGTTTCCTAGCAGATAACCCAGGTTAGTAAGGTTTGCGTTTCCTAATACTTCATAACAAAGCAAGCTAAATTTTTCTATAACCACAATAGTAAATTCAGATTTCAGTTTCGATAAGACAAGTAATTAAACACAAGTTAATGTTTAAATGTTCCAGTAGTTCTGACAAGTGAACAAACAACTAGTGCACAAGTCTTGTCTTAGACACTTGATTGGTGCTAATGAAGAACGATTTTGCGCAGGGGTATGGTTCATGCATTGTCACCTGGAAGTTCACACAAGCTGGGGTCTGAAAATGGCGTGGCTTGTTTTGGACGGAAAGCTTCCCAATCAAAAACTGCTTCCACCACCATCGGATCTTCCCAAGTGTTAAACTCTCGCTTGAAATTGCGACCCTTCCTTTCTTTGAACCGGCTTTTGTTGCCTCTTATGGCATTCTTTTGGCGAGTGATTGATTGCATCTTGGTTTTTTTTTGTTGAAGTGTTTGGTCGAAAGAAGAGGCATTGATCGTTTGATGCCTCTATATTTAACTACCAAAGTGTTGATTTCTGCGAAATTGTAACATTCTTCCATTTTAATTAATGAGTATTCTTTCTTCTTGACATCATAAAATTTGACATTCACACAATTGAAGAATCACATGATACTATTGTGTTTTATATATAACTAAATCTTTGGACATGTCATTATTCAAAAAATATCATTCAATAACTTTATTGAATACTACCTCCGGTCTTTAATATAAAACCTCGTTTAACTTTTATTTTGGTTCTAAATATAAAATCCCAATCTATTTTATCTCTTATATTTATATATTTTTAACTTTTATTTTCCAAGGTAGTCTTTCTAGTAATGATAGTTCTAACCAATACACTTGATTAGTAAGGATATTTTAAGAAAGACAACATCTATTTATGACCAATAACTAACTTAACTTATTTTCTTAATCTCTTCAAATTTGTCAACTAATTCTTATAAATAGAATCGAAAGTAATATTATGGAGTGGCTGGAATTAATATGAAATTATTAGCCCGCACTCATTCTTTATTTTCCTCCGAGTTAATTCTATTAGGCCAATTTAAACAATATGTTCAACTTCAACGTCTCTTAGTTTTTTTTTTTGAGTTACAAGGGAGCGGGATCGAACCCGCGTCACACACACACCCACGCACACCCCCACACCACTGGGCCAACAGGTGATTTGAAAAATACAATAAATTATTCCTCTGCACCTCATATTGGTTTCATAATTCTAGAAATTTGTTTTACAAGTGATATGGGACGCAACAGAGCCATTTTACAAATAATTTATCACGTACTTTTTCTTATTGAGCATTTTCTTTGTTCTTGCTCTTTATCCATCGTTTTTTATAGAGTTCTATATTGTCTGATATACCTTTCCTACCAGTGCCTTTAAAAGTGTTTTTTTTTTTGGGACCAGAGATTGAAGGGAAAACCACCTAACACGGGTGGTACTTAAACAGCCTGAATGTTCTACTTATACACACTAACACACTCACACACCCATATGATGTGGGGCTGGAGACGCTTTTAAAAGTTAGTTAATGCACAATAAAGATAGTAAGTTGAGCACTACTGTCTCATTTTACACTCTGAGTAAAAATGTAAAATAAATTTAACGCAATTGAATCAATAAATTTCCCAGTGAAGTTATCTAATTTATAGTGAGACATGACATCTCATTGTGTACTTGGGAAGAGGTAATTCAAATGGGTTTCGCATCTTTTGAGATGACAGAAACATTCCTTTCATGTCTTTTTACTATGACACCCACAACATCTCTCATCAGATTGGACATTTGCATGCAAAGCCTGGCGATAAGTTAATATTACCTCCAATTTTAATTATAAAATCTTATTTATAAGTAATACTAAATTTATATTAATAAAAAATTATATGATGTCTTGGCATTAATAATTATATTGTTTTTAGAAACTCAGTTATATTTTTTGCTGAACAGTAGCTTGCTTTGCTTTATCTAGTTATATTAGCTTTTAATTATTCTTTGACTATAAATGCAAGCTAATAACATGAGATAATAACACGCATAATTAAACTCGTAACCTTAAAAAAAAAACGGAAAAAAAAAGCTTTCATATTACAAACGTATTGGTTTAAGACACATCTGTACAATGCATGAGACAGCATTTTGGGGATTTGGATTCTGTCCACTTCTCCTCCCATCCTCTTCCCCTCCACTACTTTTTTTTGGCCCTTTACAACCATTAGATCAAAACTTCAATGATCCAGATTTAATATTTTACAACATTTTATAAAAATAAATATAATTATAAAAATAGATAAATAAATTTAAACTGTTAAAATCTAATTTAAACAGCTCATATTTACAGACTGTTATTACAGAGCAAATTTTTTTCAACTTCTTTTATTACAGTTGTTAACTATTTATATCAGATTTTAACAGTTTAAATTTATTTACTTATTTTTAATAATATTATTTTCTAAGATGTTAAATCTGGACCATTGAAATTTTGATCCAATAATTGTGAAGGGAAAAAAAGGGTAGTGGAGAGGGAGAGGATGGGAGAAAAAGCAGAGAGAATCCAAATCCGCATTTTAGACTTAAAAAAAAATGGCAATCAGTTCTCAAAAAGTGTGCTCGAGGGGCTATTTATTTAAGCTAAACATGCTTATGACAAAGTTAGGTCTGCTCATATAATCATATATTTCTATTCCCATAAGCAGAAAATAAAGATGGAACAGAGCTGAATATATTACTAATAACATATCTTTTTTAAATTTTGAATATTACATTTTTTTTGCCAGCAGAATATTACATTTATATTTTATAAACATAAGAAATTAAAATTAATTGAAAACAGCCAACTCAACTAATGAAGCACACTATGTGATGAACTAATGTTTAAATTCCTGTTTGGAGAGTTGTTTGTGGACAAGTGATTGAAGTCTTCAAAAGCAGTTTTTTAATGGTAATTTACAAAATATAAAATACGCATGTGAGAACAGCTTTATCTTAACTTATGTAGAAATAATCCCAAAGAAATCTAAGAGTGTCTGGACTAAAATTACCTCCGAAAAGATATCTATGCCTAACACAAATTTTTTTAAAAAAAAGTATTAGTCGAACCCAGAGCGGGCTAGAGTTCATAATGCTTAAACAGGATTATGACGGGCGTGATGGATGCTTGTGGACCTAAAAGGAAAAGTTAATGCTCCCCTCAGGCCTTGGAATCTGAAACTTTAAAAAATTTTCCCCATTAATTAAACTTAGTTTCATTTATCAAGAAGATAATGACAATCGATACTCTTTAAAATAACCAAAAATGGAAGATAATACATTTATTCAAAGAAATTATTAAGTTATTCTATTAAGTGAAAATAGCTTTTTTATCTATTGAATTGTAAAATTAAGGAGTGAAAAGTGAATTTCAAATATTATGAATTAATATACTTTTAGGTGATGTAACTTGTTATAATTAAGTTGTGAGGAAGTAGCAATTAGCCACACTTTATTGGGATTTAAGGTCCCTTAGCAACTTGACACTTCTTTATTATGTTTTTAAAAGTAATGGCAATTGATACTTTTTGACAAAAAAAATTAAATCTCTTGGAAAAATATAAATCATTTTGTTTTTAGGCTTTACACTTTATAATTTATATATTTAAAATTTTTAAAGCTATTCCTTCCATCACATGATAGTTTGAACATCAAATTCTTTCTTTAGTCTAAGATTATAAAATGTTTTTCATTGGTTAGTTGATAAATGACACAAAACAAAAATACAGTTAGTGGTTACCTAATTTTATAAAGTTTTCTAAGGGCATCACTTCCAGGGCTACCTCAATTGATTTTAAGGGGGTGTTAGGGTATAAAAAAAAAAAAATACTTTTTAAAAATATTTTTTGTAAATTGAGATAAACTCCTCCTTATATTTATTTCATATATCGTAAAATCACTTTTAAAATTATGATTTTGATTATATCCAAATACTTTCTAAATCAGACAAATTCATTCATAGATCCATGCCTTCTGACAATGTATCATTATACATATAAAATAAACACATTCAACAAATCAGACTATTGTGGTACAATTTATCATTCAACTTTTTAAATATTAGCACAAGAAACATTCTTACAAAATTAGTTATATAAATTTAGTCTTTAAGTAATTATCAATGTATAAAGTAAAAGTATACCAGGAAGAAAAAACCATTCACAGAGTACATCCAGTGCAGAGTGCAGCATATTTTTTCAAACTCCGTATGATATATGAGAAATTCAAGTCTAATTAAATTTTTAATATATGTATATGAGAATAAAAATCAGTAAATCAATACTTCATTTAAGGATATAGTTTTAATAGTAATAATAATAAATAAAAAGAGAAGAGGGTTCAAGGTTCAAGCAAAGTGCAATGGTCTCAATGTCTGACACTGTCTCTGGAGAGATGCCTCTATAAAAATAAATCTGCTCTTCTCACGCCATTATTCTCTCACTTCCCCTGCTTCTTCCCCTGTTCTGTTTCTGTACTCATTTTCTCACTCCTTTCCCTTTTCGTCTTTTCTCTCTTCTGTACCATCTCTTCTCTTCTCTGTGACAAGTCACTTCATTTCTATACCCTTCACCTTCACATCCATTTCTTGCTTTCTTCCATCAAACACACTATTCATATGCCTCAACAGGTACCAGTTTTCTTTCTTTCTTTCTTCTGGGTTGCTGTGAAAATAATATGCAGAATCAGTTGGGTTGGTGTTGAAGAAAAGCTTTATGTGATTGTATCACTTTATTGATTATAGTTCTTGTGTGGATTAATGTGATTGTGAAGCAGCAACAAGGGTGGCCATTGGGGCTGAGGTTATTGAATCCAAATATAGGGTTAGTGAGGAGTCATGATAATGCAGATTTCTCAGGCTCTGCCTCCTTCACCACTCTCCTCACTCCTTCTCTTTCCTCTGCTTCCAGGGATTCTTCTTCAGATCTTGATACCCAGGTTCCTCATTTTCTCTTTGTCTTTATTAATCATTTCTTCTTTCCTTCTTATTTTAATCCTTTTCCCTTTTTGACCACAAAGATGACGATGCCTCCATTTTAATCTTCTGTCTGTCTTTCCTGCATGGTAAATATTATTTATAAAGACATCATAGAAACAGAGCACCTCAGCTTTGGCCTTTATTTTTGGATGTTTTAAAGATAATGACTCTGTTTCTGACTAATTGAAACAAGGTTTCATCAAAATTTTATGACATTTATTTGAAAGTTTAGTGGAACAAAACATCCTGAAGAAGTTCATTCGAAATATGACTTCTCAATGTCAATGTCAATTATCATGAAGAGACCACATGTCCCTAACAAGAAGACAGAATCTGGGTCCATGTCTCTTTCTCCCTCTGTTTCGTATATTGTCCAGCATGCAGTCTCAAACAAAATCTTAATATGTATTTTTTTTTCTTTTTATAAATAGTAAATCCATACATCTCATAAAAAATAAAAGGAAAAATTGGAAAAATCTGCCATTAAAAACTTTATTGGTAAGATGAAAATTTTGTCCACAAGGAGTACTGGAACTCTAATTTTTTTATTTAGTGTAATTAGTACTAATTTAGGTCCTTCTTATAAAACAAATTCATCAGAGACTTTTTCCTAATTTTCTTAAAATAAAAATACATCTAGATCGACTTTTGGCATTGTGTAGTTAATTAATTCGGTTCGGGCTTAAGATTGGGCCTAAGTAGATTGGTTCGGTTGGGCCACTTTCTTCAATGTACGTATGTACATAATATAAAATTTTTATAGAAAATCAGATCATCATCCACAGATAAAACAAAACTAGTATAGCAAAGAATAGGCTAATCTCTTACAACGTGACGAACTAAGGTTCGAATCACTGCTGGAAGAAATGTCCACATTTAGTACTCGATAATGCTTTGAATAAAATTATCTCCAATAAGAAGATACCTATGCTTTAAGAAAAAAAACATAGCACATTCTAACTTTTATACAAAGCACATGTCACTATTTAGTTTATATAAAAGTGATAGAATGTGGTCATGTTGTCCCGTTTTCCCTTTATAAGTTTTTATTTTTGTAAAATTGTCACATATTATATATGTGTGTGTGTTTGCACAAAATCCGTCAGCATTGCATAGGTATATAATGTAATTGTTTTGGTTTGCTTAAATCAAACATGTAATGATGAGGGGGGAACCGAGGCGCTCCATACTAATACTATGTCCACTCATTTTGTCGTCAATTAACTATTTTGATTTATTCCAAGGTTGACTAGACCAAATTGAAGCATATGAGCATATGGGAGCTGGGAATTAGGTATCACACACTTTTGGGAGGACAAGGCAAAAATAATAATTCTCTCCTTAATTCTAAATATAAAATTTAAATAACTACTTTATGAAGATTATTGAAATTAATTAAGATGATTATTTGTAAAAAAAATTGTGTTGAGATTTCTAAAATGCCTATTTAACCATTTGTGGTGGATGTTGATGGAAATCTGGCTTCTTTTAACATATGCAATAATAATAGTTTAGGAAGAGAATTATTTAAAAGAAAAATTAAATTAAGATCCTATTTTTAAGATTAGAAGGAATAATTAGAAGATAATTTATCGTCCAAAACAAATACTCCTCTGGTTCTTAATATAAGACTCATTTAACTAATTGGATTATATTAATGAAGTTAGGTAAATTAGTTCATTATAAGAAATGTGACATGTTTCTCTTAAAATACCATAATTATCTTTCTTAATACCCTTTCTTTCTCTTCTACTTGATTATGGTTGAGGGAATATTCATAGGGATAATTTAGAGAAAATTGATAAATATGAAAAATGGTCTTATATTTAAAATAAAAAATAACTTAATAATTAGGTTTTATGTTAGGGACACGAGGAGTATTAATTAGAAGAAGAATTGAGATATTGTTCACATGTAAAAGATTTTCTTTTTATAGTTTTACCATATAATAGGTTTGAACTGGTCTAAGATTTATGATATTACAGTACTAGACTAATGATAGTTGGGTCGGACCATGACTTTTGACTAAGCACTTTTGTGACTTTTCCATTAATTTGGGTGAGGAAGAAGAATCATCTTCTACTTTGGAAAGAGTCCAAATGAGAAGTAAATAAGAAAGGGAAAGAACGAAATGAAGAAGCCCCATCAAATAGTAAAGCCTCCATCTTTCTTTTGGCTCTTTCAGTTTCTTTTGTTCCCTTTATGGTCATTACCTGCCTTTCATGGGGTCCACCCCATGTCCTGCTGCTACCCCTTTCCAAACTTAGCTTTAACTTTTGGATTCTTAGTTTTAGAATTTAGAAATTATGTTTAATTAGACTGTAATAGGTGCTTCCGGTCTTTAATCTAAGAGTTAGTTGACTAATTTGAGTAGATTAAAAAAATTAGTTAAGTTAGTTATTTGTAACAAATAGGTACTGTCTTTCCTAAAATATCCTTACTAATCAGGTATATTGGCTAGAATTATCATTATTACAAAGACTATTTTGGGAAAAAAATAAATATGAGACACAGTGGATTGGGGTTTTATATGTAGGATCAAAATAAAAGTCAAATGAGCTTCTATATTAAAGATCGAAGGTAGTATTATTTAATTAATGTGTCTAAAATATATTCTCATGACATAACACAAATTAATTAAACCTATATTTCACCCCCAAAAAAAATAATTAACCCTATAACACCTACTATTATTTGATGAGGCTGTTGATTAGTATAATGGACTTTGATTGTTACCATGAGGTTAGGATGGAATAGAATTGTTCACCTAGACAAGTGATGAAATAACGAAATTAATTAAAGGGTTTTTAACATTTTTGCATTTAGGGTCATTTTGGTAATTTTCGTGCCGTTCTTTTATTCCTGTCACTCTATAAAAATATTCTATTAGAAATATCTTTTCTTGGTGGTTATACCAAACATGATTTGCATTCTGTTGTACTTGTACTTTTTATGATTCTCTTAAAAATCTTTGTCTAACCAAACATAATCTGAATTATGAATGATTGGGTTAATTACGCTAACAAATATTACGATAAAATTATCTTCCATTGAGATGATTTTTTGCCTTAATTTCTCATGACAGTCCACTGGATCATTCTTCCATGGCAAGAGCAATAATAACACACTTGGGAGCCTCATTGGTATTTCAAGCATCTTTGAACTCTCAAGAAGATCCACAAGGGGAAGAATGGTGGAACCCTTGAGGGACAACAACAAGAAGAGCCACAAGCTGAAGCCATGGTTGTTCTCACTCTGTTCGAGGCTAACCACCGACGCCGTCGCCATGAACGGCGACAATGTTCCCTCTCTTGGTCACTACCTTCAACAAGAGAGGAGGGCTGCAAATGCGGGCACTTGGAGAAACAGAACATTCTCTTACCCTTATGGGGTTAATGACTTCTCTCCAGTTAGAGAGTCAAACTCGTTGTTTCTTGGGGATCAAGTTGCTGCTCCTGAGTGTGCTGCAATGGAGGGAGAAGAGGGTGGGAGAGAGCCAGACAGAGCATTGCTGGGACAAAGTAATGGATATGGAGGACTGGTAGCTTTCCCTTGTTTGTGTGGATGAGTCCAATTAAGTGATAGCTTTTTTTCTTATTGGTGGCTCGTTGATTTCAAGTTTCTTTCATTCCCACTTCCCAGGTCTGGAGTTTTTCAGCTGTTTTGGAAGAATCTCTTGTATCTTTTGGCATCTTCTGTTTACTAGTCACATAATTACGTGAACTAGTGTCCACTTCAACCAGGAGGATGTTGATATGAAAGACTTGAATTAGTGAGAGGTTCAGTTGTTTGCCTTTTGTTTTAATGTGTGTAATCTTATCTCATAAAATGGGACAAATACACTTCTATTACCCAAAGAAGATTTTATTTATTAATTTATTTAAAAAGAAAGGTATTAATACTTGTATCAGGAAGGTTTCACCATTAGGTTTTCAATTGCAGAACTTCATAATAATCATTTAATTACTATGAATTATTTCCTTGTTTGGTCAAAACATATTTTAACCTTTTCCATTGCCAGCGTGTGGCACTCCTTAGAGATATGATTATAAATAATTCAATAAACATAAAACGCTTTCTATCTAGAGAAAGGTGATAAATGAGTAAAACTTGATCGAGTGTGCATATTAATAAAAATGTTATGATACAAATTTACCTCAAAAGTTTAAATTCAAGAGCGCTGGGTATCTAGAAGTTTTTTTTGCCCCCTACTGTTAAAAAATTAATTTTGAGCATTAAAATAATGATATTAACAATTAATATTTCTAACGTTAGGAGGTAAAATTGCTATAATTTTAAATTTTCGAATAAATTTGCACCTCAACCATTGATATAATCATAATCAAGCATCAAAGAGAAGTACCTTTATCTCATGAAATACTATATTTGATATTTGATAGCAAACACAAAGGTCTTGATCTCCAAGTCCAATCAACTGAGAAGCAGATTACAAAACCTCAAACAGGGATTTAAGAATTTAAGCCACCTATTGTCGCTCACGATCTTGCGATCCTTCACTCTGTTACCCCAAAAAAACAAAAAAATTGACCTCAAATACTATATCCATATAGGTAGCTATTCCAAGGATGGGTAAAATCACCATTATATCAGTTTCCTGACTGGCTCGGAAGTAAAGAACTGCAGCAAGACTCAATAATTGCCTCATTACTTTTCAGTAATCTTTCCTGAGTTGCGACCTCCAATCCTCCCGAATGAACCCATAGCTGACAAACCCTTGAAGCTGCTGCTTCCTTCACTGAAATTTGATATTCTTGATCTCCTGGGCTTTGCCGTGGGACTAGACTCAACTTCTGCATCACTGCTATCCTTGATCTGAGCAACAATTAATTCATGGATAGCTCCTCGGCAAAAAGGGCATGCTGGTCCCGTAGAGCAAGCAGCTCCTGGATCGAGCTTCTTGTGACAGCATAATGCTAGGGTGCAATGAGCACACATTTGATGACCACATGGTCTGACCTCAATTGTGCATACTTGGTCAAAGCATATACAACATAATTCGAGACTGCTGCTGGCCTAAATGAGCAGAAATAAAATCAAATAAAGAAACTCATTATTTTTCACTAAAAAATAAAAAACACCCTTACTATCTTTTTGTTGAAGTTCTGGTCGTACTACAATAAAACACTAGACTAAGCACATGCATTTATACACCTAATTCAGTTAGAAGGATACTGCAAGCTGAGTGCATCCCCATCAAGCATGCATGAGGTAAGGAGAAATTTTCTGTCGTTACATAGGAAGCAATGATACCCACTGAAGTCTTTGACAAAGGTAGAAGCAAGAAGAATATGCAAAAGAAAACCAAGTGAGGCAAATTAAATCTGTTGGACTAATTACAAGCAATCGCAATATGAATGACCAAGAAGAACATATTTTACCACATATACTGAAGCACAATCTTCAACCAAATCAAGTAGATTAAATTGAAAGGTCTTAAGCGGTCAGAAAATAATGTTACACCTCAGAGTCAATATCATCATCTTCACCATCAGAATGCAAGGGAGATGAGGGAATGTCTCCCTCCTTCAGTAGGGTCTTTTCCCTCTCCCTGTTAGCTTCCATCAAGGCCTTTTCCAGTAAGGCTTTTGCTTCCTCATTGAGCTCACTGATGAACTTCAATGGGGATGGCCAAACAAGTGGTGCTGCTGATGAAGGGTCCAGCAGGACAGCACATGCCTTATGCTTGTGCTTCAAGGCAACTGTGAACGGTATTCTCCTGCAGAGGTTCATTTGTAATAAGATTTTAAGCCAGCTATTAATTGATTTGCTTTTAGTGATTAAGGAATCCAGGAAGAGCAAGAATGGAGCCAAGGACAGGAAAGGATTGAACAAAGTAAGACCTTATTTGGTAAAATCCAATAAATGAGAAGATTTTTACTAGCTTCAAGTGCCATTTGCGATATACATTAATTAAAGTATGAGGAAGTCACACAATTACATGAATGGTACAATACGAATGTAACTGAAATATGCCTATTATTACTATAACATTGACCAATGAAATAAATCTTTACTTACCCAGAGGAATCTAGTTGAAGCCTATCAGCTCCCCAAGCAAGCAAGATTCGAACACAATCCAAAGAACCACTACGAGCAGCCAAATGAAGTGGTGTGCTCCCTGCATAACTGCAGATTATACTTTGATCAATCTCAATGAAATATCAATAATATTTATTCACGACAAACTGATATAACTTCAAAGAGAAATACCCATATCCACCAGGTGATGAACAAACAAGAGCCCCATTGTCTAAAAGAGCACGAAGACATTCAGGCTGTCTTTGACGGGCTGCAAGATGCAGTGGAGTGGCGCCATTTCTATCTCTTATGTTAACAAATCTTGCAAACCCCCTGATCAAAAAATAGAGCTACTCTTTATTACAATTAACAATTGTCTATGCCTAAAGTACCCTTAATTAACAATTTTTGAAACTCTAACAAGTTGATTACAATAAATCGAAGTTTTTAGGCAGATAACCAATGAATCTAGCCTTTGACTGATCTATGCCTCAGTCAATACTTATGTTAAGCACTGTACTGAGCATAATTCTGAAAATGGATTCAGCATAGGTGCATTTACGGCTAAATGCAGGATGGTCAAAGCATTTTACTTGGAAGACATCAAAAAGAACCTAACCATGAGTTTGCAATTGGTGAGGAACGGGCAGCAGAAAGAATAGCCTTCAGGCAATCTATGTGGCCATAATAAGCGGCATGGTGAAGGCAGGTTCGACCACGTAAAGAATCAAACATCAATATCTGAAACAATACAAGCCATCCGTAAATCCGTAAGAATCAACGCAACTACAATAAATCCATAAGATTCAAACTGAAAAACAATCGAGTATAACATACATTAGCTCCAGCTTGAATAAGCTTTTCCGCACAACTAGTGTTTCCATGCATCACGGCCAAAATCAACGGTGTCTATGCCCCAGAAAAAAAAAACGAATAAGCAATTGAAGACAAATAGAGGAAGAAGGAAGCAAGATATGAGCTAGAAAAGACAGTATTTCAGCTAGAAAGACGGTATTTTCAGTTCAATTGAAAGCATCAGGGATAAGAGATGCACCTGTTTATAGCGATTGAGGATGTCGACATTAACAGAACGGTCCAATAACATGGAAAGTACCTGGCCAAGATCAAAACACCCACCATGATGAAAACCAAAGAAGTAGCTGCAAAATATAAGTTGCGCAAATACAACCAAGTGTCGCATCGGACACATTTCAGACACAATTCAACTCCATTCACCAGGTACCGTGCTTCATGGACCAAACCCACAAAAAACCACCAAATACAAAGAACGCCATTAAAATCTGAGAAAAATAGAAAAGATTAAGGGGTAAGAGCAAGAAACAACCTCGATCCGACCGCTGGCGGCAGCTGCATGGAGAGGGGAAAGCTTAGCATGACCGGAAGTCTCTTCAAGAACTGCAGGGTCTTCCTCTATCATAGCTTCAACTACCTCCAAGGCTCCGCCCGCAACAGCAGCAAACAGAGCATTTTCATGGTGTTGCCCGCAACTCAGCCCCTGACCCATAATCGATTACCTCTCCTTCCGTCGTCAGTAATCGCCAACACAGGAAGCAAGAGTTGCCGAGCTACAGGCACACGCGCCACCTTCCACGGCAGAGGTGGCGGTGGTCGTAGTAGTGGCGTCGGACGACCTTACAGTCCTTGAAGCCAAGGCGGGAGAGGAGCTTGAGCCAGTTATCTAAGCAAATGGAGGGACCTCGGAATTTGGACCTGCCCGCCGAGATTTCGGGCAGGCTGACCCAGCACGTATTGGAGCCAAGTTCAGATTATGTTCATACTTTCACGTGAATTATAAATTATAAATGTTTAAATTTCAATTCAATAATTAATATCGGGGCATATGGTAGATATTTTGCCGGAAAATAAGAATAATTTTATCAGAATCTTTGGTAAGCTTATTATATCTAACAGATTTATTTAATAATTTATCCACTGACCCTGATGTAAGGTCTCTTTTAGGCCAATTCAATGAATTTTCAAAGACAGCTATGCGTTCCTTTTGTTTTCCTTTTTTTTCCAACGCGTTTTTCGGAAAAAAAGAGAGATGTATTTAATACAGATAGCTCCCCCTGCGGTCTTCAATTATGGTAAAAACAAACATAGTTAAATTATTTGTCACCAAATAATAGTCAATTGTTTATGCCTCATGTTTATTGGACTAAATGTTGGTCAAATTATTATTGTTTGTGGTGCATAATCCGTTGAACACTGTGAGCCTTGATTTAGTTTTGAAAATTCTATAATTTAGTTTTTAAGATGTAAAAATATTCACAAACCATTATGCAAATATTACCTCAGGTCCTAAATATAAAAGCTAGTTGACTAATCTGAGTCAATCAAAAAAATTAGCTAAGTTAGTTATTTGTAATAAATAGGTGTTGTCTTTCTTAAAATATTCTTTGCTAATATAGTATATTGTTAGAACTACTATTGTTACAAATGATTATGTTAAATAAATAAAATAAATAAATATGAAAATAAAAGTATATTTAAGTTTATATTTATGATCAAAATAAAAGTCAAATGAATTTTTATATTAAAGATCAAAGATAGTAATTGCGATCATCCTAAGTATGGTGTGATTTTATCCATCAACTATAAGCAATAATGCAAAAAATTCTTCAGCCTCTAACAGAGGCTATGTGTTGATTAGGTGGAGGTGTTTCGATTAGGTTTTTAGAAATAATTTTATTAAGTATAATATGAATATGTAAAAAAAGTTTTATCTCAACTTATAAAAAAAAATACCTTTTTAAGTGCTTTTTTCAGT
>NW_021633152.1:0-27913 GCF_004799145.2 Neltuma alba
GCTCCTTCCTTCACAAATATCAAAGCCTATCAACAAAGGGCATAACCATTATATTCATGTCATAACAAAACTCAATGTTTAAATTGAATAGAGCCCTTAATCTCTTTTTTGTTAATTTTTGAGTTTTGTTTCCATCAACTCATAATTTATTCTCTTAGGTCAATCCTACATGATTTTTCATGTAGGATCTAAATATGAGCTCAAAAGTATCAAATTCATCTTCCTTCCTCTTGAACCCCTTAGGCCGAAACACTTCCTCTTTTTCACCTAAATTTCCAACAACAACAACAGCAACCATAATCACATAATACCACTTGATTCAAGTCATAAACAACCCCTTAAACTAATTCCCATCATCAAAAACATCCTCCACCAATCCTATATAATTTGGCCAGCAAGAGGGGAAGGAAAAATCATGGATTTTCAACCATAAAACTCAAGATTTCTAAGCATTAAACCAACTAAGATTAACTACTAACCTTGGATCCAAGTTTGGTTGGTTGATTTTCTTACCTTGTCCTTCTCTTTAAGCTTCAAGTTTTCAATCCTCAAGTGTCCCCTATAGAAACCGAAATGTGAAGTAGGTGGGAGAGGAAGATGGGTTTTATAAAGATCTTTGGACAATTTTGCCCTTAACCTTTTTCAATTTGCCAAAATTATGTGATTGGTTGATAATTGATATATATGAAGTCATAATTCCTAAGGGCTTATGTCATGCACATCTTGAAACTTCTCCTTGCTTCTTCCACTTTCCAAGTGGCACCGAATAGCTTAGTCAAGAAGAAAGAAGATTTTTCACAATACATCCTATATAACTTTCTATCGGCTTAAGTAGCTTTTGTACTGACAGCACCATAATTGTCCTAAATATTTTTGACCACCTATCCTTATCTTTTACCATTTACTTTTGAGTCACCACTTTTTACTTTTGAGTCATCACCTCTCATAATGACCAAATGTTACATAGTTTTGATTAGGAGAAAGATCACCACATGATTTTCTTATAAAAATATTATGGTAATTAAACTTTTTTAATTTTATAAATAATATAGCCTAAAAAGGCTATTGGTTCAAATATCTTATATTACAAGAAATTCTTGATTATAATGAATAATGGCGTAGTATGTTTGTTTATGAGATTCTTGTTTACCACATGAAGGTAATGTTATTTGGATTAGCTAATGCGCTTGTTGTTTTCATGGATTACATGAATCGCATCTTTTGACCATATTTGGATCGTTTTGTGGTAGTGTTCATTAAAAATATCTTTTATATTCCAAATCCCTGAAGGGACATAAACGATATCTAAGGTTA
The DNA here is from genome assembly GCF_004799145.2 of Neltuma alba. NCBI lineage: Eukaryota > Viridiplantae > Streptophyta > Magnoliopsida > Fabales > Fabaceae > Neltuma > Neltuma alba. Next base: position 1,315 of record NW_021633152.1, read on the forward strand.
GTATTGAACACACTTAAAGATAAACGGTTGTATATCAAGCTCAGTAAGTGTGAGCTTTGGCTTGAAGAGGTAAAATTTCTAGAACATGTGATTACCCAGAATCGAGTTGCTGTAAATCCCAATAAGGTAGAAGCAGCATTAAACTGGGAACAGCCTAAGATAGTGATGGAAATTAGAGTTTTCTAGGTCTAGCAGGGTACTACAGGCTATTCATTCGAGACTTCCCCAAATCGTCTAACCGCTAACCAAGCTTACTAGGAAGAATCAACCTTTTGTGGGGGATGGAAAATGTGAGGCGAGTTTCTGAGAGTTAAAGCAGAAATTGACTTCTACTCCTGTGCTGATTATTCCTGATCCATCCAACGCTACCGTATGTAGTGTATACTGATGCTAGGAAACAACGATTGGGATGTGTGCTGATGCATCAGCAAGGGAGAGTAGTTGCTTATGCCTCACAACAACTAAAATTACCCCACACATACCTAGGGCTGGTAGTGATCGTACATGCCTTAAAAATATGGAGGCACTTCTTGTATAGGGCAATTATCGAGTTATATTGTGATTGCAAAAGCCTCAAGTATCTACAAGACCAAAAGGAATTAAACATGAGACAGAGCAAATGGATGGAATTGCTCAAGGATTATGATTATCAAATAGAATATCATCCAGGAAAGGCAAACGTCGTAACTAATGCATTAAGTTGAAAGATGGCACAGGCAGCAATGATGATGATAAAGGAGTATAAAATGTTAGAAAACTTGAGAGAATGGGATTCTGTTTATCAAATACAAGTTACAACAGACGGAATAGGGATGTAAAAGATAGAAGCCTTGTTAGTAAAATAATTCTCTGAAGTACAAAATAAAGACCCGATGACAGAAGATCACAATGCTAAGGTGTTACAAGAGGAAATGAAAGATTTTGAGGTATGAACAGGAGGAATACTTAAATTTAAAGGAAGAATATATATATATATATATATGTTCCTTCTGTTAATGATCTCTAAGAACAGATTCTGAATAAGGAACATAACAGTAAATACACAATTCATTCAGGTATAACTAGAGTTTATCTAGACATAGAAATCATTTTGGTGGCCTGATATAAAGAGAGAAAAATTATTCAATATGTGTTAAGGTGCCTTATGTATCAAATAGTTAAGACGAAACATCAAAAGCCGTCAGGAACTCTACAATCCCTCAATATCCCTGAATGGAAATGGGATAGCATCTCTATGAATTTTATAGCGGGATTGCCATGTACATCATCAGAATACAACACAATCTGGATTATTGTATCAGACTGAGACCCACGGTTTATATCTTGATTTTTGAAGGCTTTGCAAGAAGCAATGGTTACGACCCTGAGGTTTAGTACGGCATATCATCTACAAACTGATGGACAGACGGAATGAAAAATTCAAATACTAGAGGATATGCTGGGAGCTAGTGTTCTAGATTTTAAAGAAAATTGGGATGAGTACTTACATTGGTGGAATTTGCCTATAGTTACCATTCTAGTATACAAATGGCTCCATATGAAGCCTTATATGGCAGAAAGTGCTGATCATCACTATGTTGGACTGAATTGAGTGAAGGAAAGGTTTATAGTCTAGAAATAGTAGATCAAACCTCAGAACAAATAAAGATGATTTGATAGAGGTTGTTAACAGCACAAAGCAGACAAAAAAGCTATGCGGATATAAGAAGGAAGCTGTTGGAATTTATAGTTGGGGATCATATTTTTCTAAAAGTATCTCCTCCCATAGGAGTGGGTTGAACCCTCAAGGCAAAGTAGTTGACCCTTCCACATTCTGTCAAAAGTTGGTCCAGTAGCTTGCAGGTTAACCATACCCTCTAATCTTGGTAAATTACACAATGTCTTTCATGTTTTCTAGTTAAAGAAGTATAATGAGATTGCACTACAAGATGACTTGATGATTGAAGTACAACCACAAAGGATTGTGGATAGGAAGGTTAAGCAGTTGCGAAATAAGTCCATCCCACTGGTTAAAGTGATCTTAAAGGATTTGACACAAGAAAAGAAGCAACCTGGGAAAAAGAAGACAAGATGAAGAGCAACTAGCCAAAGCTCTTCACTTAAAGTATATTTCAAATTTCAAGGACGAAATTTATTTTAAGGGAGAAAGAAATGTCACATCCCACCAATTTTAACCCTGAGAGTGTGAATAATAGATTAGACAGAGGGTCAAATAGTCAAGTAGACTCAGAGTTAGAACAATTTTTAAGTTGAGATCTGACTTTTTTCTGGATTGATATTTTTGAAATTATTGGTCCAGGAAAGGCAAAATTAGAAAATTGGAGAAAAATTCCAACAAAATTTTGAAAAATGGTAAAAAGGTAAATTTGGAGGTAACCCTATTTGAGGCCTTGAAGGTGGAAATAGTACAAAAATAATTTATTACAGAATTTTCTGTAAACAGAGATTTTTTTAGAAAAACAATGAAAAGTTAGTCGAAGACAATTATTTTAAATATGTAGAAGCTTTAATAATTCCAAAAAAAATATGAAAAATTTATTTGAGAATTTATTTGAGTTTAAAAAATTCTTTCCAGGATATGGAAGTAAAAGGATTAATTTTAGAATATTTATTACCCAAATATTATCGGTTAAGCCTGATTTCAAAGAAAATTCAAAATAAATAGTTAGAGGTTGAGATAAATTTTAGAAAAATTCAGGAGACCTTCCTATATTAAAATATGATTTTTGATTGGAAGAAATGAATTTTTGGAGGTTTATAAATATTATTGGAAATTAGACAAAAATTTTAGTCGAGACGGTAAAATTGGGTGGAAAAATATTTGGAGATGAAACGTAAAACTTCTTTCCTCTTTCTCCAGCCCATTGGGCTTCATTTTGGGACAAGAATAAACAGTAACTTATTTGCCTAAGTGGCCCACATGATTATGGACTAAAATAATGCAACATAGCACATGATTTTGTCCAAATCATGATTTCACATGGGACACTTGGCTCCACCAAATTTTCTGTAGCATTTTAAGAGAGACACGTCACCTTTCTCTTCATATTTTTAAGGGGAACTTGGAGGCAAATGGTGGTGAAAATTCACTCTATACATACCCCCTCACAAACCTTCAATTTCAGTTATTGTGGGCACTTAAAAGGGGGAGGTTTTGCTGCAAAAAAAAATTGAGTTTGGAGAGCCAATTTCATGCAGGGAATAGCCAAAAATTATTAAGCAAGAATCAAAGATCAATCAAGGTATGTTAAAGCTTTAATTTGGCTATGTTTCTAGCTTGTCTTAAGTGAAGTTTGCTGACAAAATTCCTAGGTATTATGCTATCCAATTTTTGAAATATTAAGGATTGATTAGGGATGGATAGAAACCATGATTTAGAGCTTGGAATATCTTGCTTGGTTGATGTTTGGATTAATTTTTAGAAGAAACTCCAAGTTCCCTAATTATTGTAGTAATTTGGCCAAGCTTGGTTTATGGGGTTAGAAATTTTTTCAGTTTAATTTGATGATCCCAATGAGTTTAGAATGTGTTTTTGTGTGGGAATATACCAAGAGAAAGTGTTTGAAAGCATTAGAATCAAAAATAAAAATTCTAACCCTAATAAGCATCCAATTTGGCTAAGCTCAACACAATAGGAGAGAGTTTGATTTGGATAAAACCAAGTTGATATTTGGATTCTTCATGAAAAATTGTGTAGGAATGGCCTTTGGAACTTGTCAAAAAAAAGATGAAAATTAACGTCAAAAAGTTGAAGAAAAGAGGATTATAAAGGTATATTGATACCTAATAGTATTTTATGTGTTATGGTTGATAATATGGCATGTGTTTATACATCAATTGATAGGCATTGAGTAAGAGAATAAGGAGGAACATTAAGGGATCAAAGAGGTAGCATGGAATTATAATTTTAATGCTAACTTATTTGGTTGTTACATAATATGATTCCTTGAATATATGCCATGTTGTATTTGAAATTATTTGATGATCATAACATGTTGGTTAGTTGCATTGTATACCTTGGCAATATGCATTAACATGCTGATTTTGAATGGAATGGAATAATACTTGCATTGCATAAAAGTGAATTAATGTTTATGAAGTCATTTGTAATATACCTTGCTTATTTGATATTATTGTTGTAATTCCTTTGCTATTGAGATTTCTATGAAATCTCATTCCTCTCTATGTATAAACAACCAATAGGATCCTCAAGGGGTATGACCAAGGGCAAGGAGGTGGTCTCTCTATGAAGAAGAATATTATGGAATTATATTGAATTTATATAGAACCCTATGTACAAGTTTTGTAATATTTATGGCTACATGTTGGATAACCTTAAATGCTTGTAAATTATGAAGAATTACTTTTTATATGCTGCGACATGTGGTTGGATCATATTTGGATGATTGTGGTTTCATTTGGATAAGTTTTGCATAAAATGGATGAAAGTTGACCTAATTAAGGGTAAAGTTTGACTATATGAAATTTTAAGTAAATGATGGAGTTTGTATCTAAAACTTAATAGTCTAATAGATCATATTTTTAGCTTTAAAATGAGTGGTATTTCATAAAATTTGAAATTTTATACAAAAAGTTATGCTCTTCCAAAGTTGGGCATAAATTTTAGAAAATTAAAAAATTTACCAAATGAACAGTATATATTGACATTGAAATTGGGCACACATGAGCTAAATTTATACTCTGAATGTATTTTTTTCCTTAAAGATCTCATTCCAAGCTTTAAGTAGGACTTGGAACTATATCATTTTGATTTTCCTATAATTAGGTATGATTTTTCAAAATTTGAAGACATTAGGGTTACAATGAGTAGTAACCCGAGAAAATAAATTTAAAAGTTCAAATTTCTCCAACTTAATAACTTGAGAAATAATTCCAAATGCTCCCACTTGAATGTGAAATTGGGTAATAAAGTAAGGCATGACAGAGTATTATGAATATAATAATATTTTTGTGGATATCCATATATTTCCTATTATTCCATATATCTCTTATCATCTTCAATATCTCTTATTATCTCTATATCTTATAATTATCTCCTATTATTATGTAATATATAGATTCTATCAAAGATGTAAAATTTTTCCTGTAAATAAAAATCATATATCATGTATTCAGTACCTTAAACGGAATGAAAAATATTGGGAAAATTGCAAATAAATACCCCCAATATATAAAATAGCAATTAGCTAGGGACCCTGAATTAGGAAAATTGCTGCAAAGGGACTCGGTCCCAATTTGCAATTATGAAATGTGTGTTAAATAACTAAAACCCTCACTCATTCTGACTCTTAATAAAGGTAAAGACAAGGATTTTTATGTGTGGCGGGAGAGCTGCTGGAGAAGGAAGACTCCAACGTGTTTGTGTGATATTGGGATGGAAGATCTTCCAACATTAGCAATGATGCAAGTAACTTACTGACTAAAGTCTTCTTCTACTCTTCCTTGTAAGAGTTGCACATTGTGATATTCTTCATCTTCATCTCTGCTGTGTGGGTGAGTAGGCTGGAGGAAGGGAGGGAATGGGAGGTGTAGTTGAAGATGAAAGATATCACAATATAGGACGTTGCGGTTAGTTGGAGGTGGGATATTTTTGTTTTTGTAGTGTGATTGGTCATCTCTCATTTGCAGTGCATGGTGCTGGTTGCGATAAGGAAGGGGTAGGAGTATAGTGGTTTGGTAGAGTGTGGGTGGGATAATAGCTGTTAGTTTGACTATGAAGGTTGAGGTGTTGCCACAGAAGGAGGGAATGACGATGTTGTGATTTTGGGTGTTAAAGTTGTCAAGCCCTAAAATGAAGTTGTGAAGCCCTAAAGTAATGTTGGGAAGACAGGAGGTCATGGTTTTTTATTTTGGTATATAAATGATTGAGTTGATGGAATAAATGTGTAAATACTTATTAGTGAAGCTGATATACTGACTAAACATAAATTTTTGCTGTAGAATAGTATGAAAAATGGATTTCAATAATGGAAGAAGTTGTGGGAAGGAGTTGTTCTGTACGTGCGTATTGGTGGACATTTTGAAGCAAATTGTAAAGGGGTAGTTAAATATATTGGAGGGAGTGTAAGGGTAGCTAGTATAAAAGAATGGATAATAGTAGACGAGCTGTGTGGAATAATTTCACAGTGGATAGGCAATGATGGTAATGGATATGAGATTAAGTATAAAGTTAAATTTGATGAGAGTACATTAATTGATCTTTGTGATGATGGTGATATCTGCAACTTGTTTAGATATGATGATAGCAATGGTCATGTGTATGTAGGAGGGAAAGGGAATGATAGGGAACCTAGAGCAAGGAATGATCCAAACATGTAAGTAGTTATGTTTTCGAATTGAATCTTGTTATTTGCTAATATATTGTTCCTAATTTGTATAGAAATGTTGTAACCAAGCTAATGGTGTTACAGTCCTAAATTGTAATTTGTAAACACAAACATGTTATTCAACATAGTTGACATGTCATTTCCATTTGTAAACGTGTCTTTTAGAAATGCAGACTTGTTATTAGACATAAGTAGTAGTTTCCATATGTAGACTTGTTATTCAACATACTGAAGTTGTAATTATCAATACAGACTTGTTATTTAGATTTACAAACGTTATTTTACTAACCAATAGTTTCTATATGGAGACTTGTTATATGAGTAACTCAAGTTGTAATTACCATATATGGACTTGTTATTTTAGCAACCAACATTTTGTAGATGTAGACTTGTTATTTTAGTTACTAAAGTTGTGATAACCATATACGGACTTGTTATTTAGATATGCAGACATGTTATTTTATTCAAACCTATCGTTTGAATATAGCCGTCCTAACTTGGTATTATGGTGGTAGGAGTAAGAATTTATTGGACTTTCACAAGACATGAATGCATTTGAAATGACCATTGGTGATAAACATGAGCTAGTAAATGTTAAGAATGGAGTTGAATGCTTGACTTTTGAAGGGGGCGGATCAAGTCAAACAAGCAAGTGTAGTGGTTTAGAGAGTCAGAGAACACTGATGGGCAAGATGAATTGTATGAAATGGGTAGGAATATTTGTAGGAGTGGGCCAATATGTTCCACATTCTGTTGCCTTTAGGGAAGCTGTGTACAGGTTTAGTATTATAGAAAAGTTTGCAACGACATATGTCAGGAATAGTAAGGAGAAGATGAATGTGAGGTGTAAAGTAGAAGGGTGTCCTTGGAAGATATGTGCAAATGCTATTGGAAAGAACAGTCATCTATTACATGTGGCTATATTTTGCAATGAGCAAATTCAGTCAGCGCAAGACAATTTAATTGTGACATATGGTAGGAGTGCTGCGTTGACATCATCAGTAATAGTTAAAGAGATAAGGGACCATGCTGAAAAACAGCCCACTAAGATAAGGAAGATGTTGAAGAGGGAGTATGGTGTGAGTCTTACATATTGTCAGGCATATAGAGTAAAGGAAAAGGTAATGGAAGAAATACATGGAAAACCATAACAGTCCTATACGTTAATACCATGGTTATTTGAAAGGTTGAAGGAAACTAATAACAAAACAGTTACTGAATGGGCCTCCATTGGTAATAGATTTGTGCATGTGTTCATTGTATACAGTGCATGTATTGAGGGTTTTTTGAATGGTGCAAGGCCTATATTATACATTGATGGCACTAATTTAAGTGGTCCATATAAGCGGACGTTATTGTCAGCTTTCAGCATATGATACGGATAATGAGATGTTACCGTTTGTAATAACAGTTGTGAAGGGAGAGAATCTTGAGGATTGGATATGGTCTTTTCATAAGATTAAACAAATAGTTGGTTCAATACAACTGACTATTGTGTCAGACATGATTATATAATTGGTGCTGTGCAAGCAATATTTGGGAGTAAAAGGCATGCATACTGTTATAGGCATGTGAAGAAGAACTTTAGCTCTAAATATATGAAATTAAATAGAGGTCAGAGAAGGACAAGTGAAAATTCAAAGGAAGATACATTGAAGGTACTGGATAAAGTGGCTTATGCAAGACTTGCGGATGAGTTTGATCACGCCCTAGATGATCTCAGAACCACGTCTCATGAGTTATATGAGTGGGTTATCAATCAAGATGATGTAGATAGGTAAGCATTGAGCAGGTTCCCATATAGAAGGTTGGACAACATAACAAGTAATTTAGTTGAATCTTTTAATGCTTGGATGGTAAGGGAGAGGAAGCATAATGTGGCCCAAATGATCTATGAGCACTGGGAGAAAGTAGCAAGGAAGATGCATGCATCATATGTGGCAATGACTAAGTGGAGAAATTACATTGGGCCAAAAATAGAGGCAAAAGTGTTGGAGCATGTGTATTTCAATAGGTACATGTACTGTGAGAATTATAGAGGGGGAAGAATATGCGTGCACACATCACGTAGAGACCAAAGAGTGGACCTTGGCCTACACCAATATAGCCATGGAAGTTGGCAAATGTCAGGGATTCCATGCTCACATGCTTGTGTATCCATTAAGACCATAGCGGGAAATGTTTATGATTATATTGAAGAGTGTTACAAATGTTCATCCCAAGAGAAAATCTATGCCCGGAGCATAGTTCCAGTGGTGACAATTGATATGCCTGACCTGAATGACTATAAGTTTGAGAATCTTGCTACCCAAACCTTGCTTTTACCCCCAATCACTGCTAGGCCTGCCAAGAAGAATCAGAAAGGAATCACAATTCCACAATAAAAATATATATCATTGCATTAGATGTCTTCATCCTGGATATACAAAGAGGACATGCAAAAATCCTAACCCAAGTTGACTTCCACTAATAAATGGGACAACTAATTTTTTTGGCACATATAGGGTTCAACCTTCTTAATTTTTTTGGGAGCAGGGTGTTGGTAGATGTGCACATATATTTTTTGTTAGTTCTATGTTTGGTAACAAAGGGACATTAAGCGGAAGATGCAAGTTAATGTGCACTTGTCATTGAATGTTGTAAAGAACGTGTTGCTGTGAAAGAAATCTAAACTTGTTAGTTCTTGTTATTTTGCATGGTTAAATTGTCATTTGGTTTTGTGGACTTGTAATTTCATGTTCATCAGAAGTGGTTGCTGTCAAAAATGTGCCAAATGTAATTATGTGTTTATCAGAAGTTGTTGCTGTCAGAAAAGGAAATGTGTGAAAACCTTATAAGAACTTGTCATTTGCCATAGTAAACTTGTCATTTGGCTGTCAAGTTGTAATTCTGTGTTTATTAGAAGTGGTTGCTGTTAGAAATGTGCAAAATGTAATCCCAGCAGAAAAAATATGAAAATATATTAAAACCTTATGGGAACTTATCATTTTCCATAGTAAACTTGTCATTTGGCTTTGTCAAGTTGTAATTCTATGTTTACCAGAAGTGGTTGCTATCAGAAATGTGCAAAGTCTAATCCCAACAGAAAAAGTATGAAAATGTATCAAAACCTTATAAGAACTTGTCAATTTCCTTAGTAAACTTGTTATTTCGTGTTTATCAGAAGTGGAAATCCACTCATTTCAACAGAACTTCTCAGTTTCATGAAAAACTTATTAGAACTTGTCATCCGTGTTAGTAAACTTGTCAATTTCCTTAGTGAACTTGTCATTCCGTGTTTATTAGAAGTAAAAGTCCACTCATTTCAATAAAAAAATTTCCTTGCATGAAAACCTTATTGGAACTTGTCATCTGCGTTAGTTAACTTGTCAATTTCCTTAGTGTACTTGTCATTCTATGTTTCTCAGAAGTGAAAATCCACTCATTGCAACAAAAAAATTTTGGTTTCATTAAAACATCTTAGGAACTAGTCATTTTTCATTGTGAACTTGTCATTTTGCTTTGTCAACCTATCATTTAATGAATCAATGTGCAAATTGAGCCACTTTTAATACACAATCTGAAATTTGTATGAAAACCCTTTCACAAGTTGTCATAAGCGATAGCGAACTTGTCATTGCACCTAGTAAACTTGTCATTGGCCTGACTAAAGGGAAATTTGTCATTCTAAATGTAAGTACTGTTATATTATCAATCTAACCATAACATAACCATTACAATAATTGGCATACAATTTGAACAAATGAATCCATTGACAAAGTTAATAAAAGTCACAGCCAAATTCAAATGCTCTTTACAAAGACGTTCTCCTTTTCTTAGTCATTCGGCCCTTCTCTAGTTATGAGATAAGATTGTACACATTCTGACGGCATTCATTGTCATTATGGTTTACCAGCCACCATGTCAACTCGTGTTGAAAAGAGGACACATCAGCTTGCACAACAAGTTTACCACCAAACAAGTCACAGATGATCACTGTTAATTGCACAATAAATAAGGTCATGTTAATACCTCGTTGTATTGAAGGGGAACATAAGGCTCCCATTTCCTGAGCCATATGAGCACATGCACACTATAGTCCCTCTTGCCCACAACACCACCCTAACAGTTTCAGCTCCCGAAACCAACACGGCCAAATAACATACCACATGAGTAGGGTGTATGCACTCACAAATTATTCTGCTATGGTACATCAAGTGAACAATTTCCAACTTATCACTCAAATCTGGTCTGACCATCCGAAGTATGTCTTCAAACTGATTCCTCTGCACATATGCTGTAACATCTAGACTTTTAGGCCTAGAAGTTCCAAAAATAGCCTAAATTAAATAGGTTACCAGATCCCTGTGAGCAGAAGTCCCAAAGATGAAAAAGGAAGGTAAAGCAATTTCAGGGACTAAACTGCAAAGTAAAAGTTTTCAGGGGCTCGAGTATAATTAAGGTTAGAGGCTCCAGTAAAGTCTCGAAGGCCCAAAAAGAGAAAAGAGACTAGATACAGGCCAAAGGTTAAGCTAGAAGCCTCAAAGAGAAGATTATATGAAGCTAAGTCCAAGAAGGGACTAAACTGTAAATTCAGAAAGTTATGACCAACAGGGGTAAAAATGGAAGAGTACGCAGAGAATTCCAAGAAAATCCTAGAAAATGGGAAATAATATTCTAAGGCTCTTCTATGAAGAGAAAAGATGAAAATGCCCCTGAGGCAGCTTCAACGGAATTTATGAGGTTATTACTGGTAAAAAGTATACCATGTGAGGTAATTATTTGAAATAGCAAGAGACCTCAAAAGTGTATACAAAAATGAGGTTAAAGGGTTGAAAGGTTGTACTAATTTATAAAATTAGTCCCGCAACCAAAAGGCCAGTAGAGTGGCTTTAAGAAATTAAAGAGCCGGTTTTGCCGATAAAAGAGTATTTTAGTAAATGAATTTTATGCAAGGCTTAAAGGAAGTGTTATGGGCTAAGAAAATTCATAGATACTCTCTAAAATTAAAGAGAATTTATGAATCTGACAGAAAATAATTACAGAGGCCAGAGCACTGTAATTAGAGAAAAGAAGTTAAACCCGGAGTAAAAGTGCACCGATAAAGTATTAATCAGAGTCTTGCACTTTACTTGGGCCACAAGTCGCCACTTGTCAAGCCTTTAATGGATGGTAATTAAAGCTTTCCAAGTGTCAAGCTACCAATGGAGAGGATCTTGACTTTGGAATTTAATTACATTATGATTTAAGTTAATTAAGAGAGAGGATTAAGATTAAGTAGGCTAATGACACTTGGCATAACATTAATGATGGTTGGTGGGATATTTTTTACACATTAATGAGCTCATCTCTCCCCTAAATCAGATGGGAATTTCGTGCAAGGCATGAAGAGAGGGAAAAAGAGAGAGTTTTGAGGGAAAACCAAGAGAAAGGCATCAACTTTGGTCATACAATCAAGGTTCAAGGTGAGTTCTTGGCTCTAGATGTGTTCTTGCCTTGGTTTCTTTCCCTTTTATGGTTGAAAATATGTCTTCTCTCCCTTGTGATGGCTGGTCGAAATGGTTGATGAGTGGGGAAGGGAGTTTGGTTGTTAGATCTTGCTAGAACACCTCAAAGTATGGTAGATCCAAGTGGATCTATGTGAAAATTGGAAGAATTATGTGCTGATTTGATGGCTTTTTCGAATTAGTTACTGTTCATATCTGGTTCTGAAATTTGGCATGCTTAAAGTACACTCTATGAGATTTAAATCCATGGGTAGAACACTTTATTTGGATATGTGTACGATTTATGGTGATTTTTCAAAGTTAAGGTTTGAAATCTGGAAACAGTGTTGAACTTTTGGAAGATTGTCGAGTTCCGTACAATTATGGTACTGTTCTGAGTAGAATTGGTTCCTGAAACTATTTTTTCTTTAAATTTAACTTAATTAGCTTTCAGTGAGACTTAGAAGCACTCAATTTGGAGTTTTTTAGATTTAATTATGAATTTTCAAAGTTGACCAAAAATTCTGGAGATTCTGCGTGAACAGTACCCGCGAACCAAAATTTCCAGATTTGATCTTCTTGAATCTAAGGCCACCTAAAGTGATCCTAATTGATAAGAAATGGATCATAAGAATGGGAAATGATGAGATTTATGTTAGAAAATCTAGAAAGAAAACCCTAAGACTAAGAGAAAGGGTTGAGGTTCAAGAAAGCTAGTCTTGAACTTTATGTAATCTAATGGTCCTAATGGATTGTGTCATCATTATGGTTATGTTTAGGACCTTTGAAACATCCAAGAGGATGTTTAGTGATGTTGACCGAATGCCCACATGGTTGGAAAGTCAAGGGAGTCAAAGGAAAAGTAAGAGGAAAGCTTGAGGTGCAAGGTAGTGAACTTACCTATTGTCATTGCTTGATGTTGTATGCTTGTGTGTTGCCATGTACATGTTATTGAATGTTATTGTGACATGTCTTAGCTGCTGTAATTACTATTCATGATGAGTAGATTATGTCTCCATGTCCATGCATCAAGAAGTTAGCTTTGAGCATGCTAGTATGTCACTAATTAACAAGAGAATAAACAAGTTGCGTGTAGTGCATGAGCATCCATTTAGCATGATTAATATGGTATTGTTTGCTACTAAGATTCCCCCGAATCTCACCCCCTCCCTAACCAACCATTTAGGTCAAATCAATGATGGGCACTAATGGCATGAGAAGCAAGGAGAAGAAGTGGAGAATTATTAATGCTAATGATTGATATTATTATTCAATGTATAATTCTCCTATGTTGTAAGTTATGTTACGAATGCCATCAATTCAATGTATGTGCTTAGGATGTTTATGGCATGAATGAAAGTATATGAGCATGAAGGGGAAAAAGTAAGCCCATGTTAGGTATGCCAAAGAAATAAAAAGAATTAAAGTAAAGAGATATTAAGGGATAAAACGTAGGTCCTGAAGCAGTTAATTTCAAGCTTCAGTTCGACCTATCATATGAATGAGTTAAGCTAAGGAATTTGGTACACTTATAATTCATATCCCAAGCTTTAAAATTAGTGGTAAATCACATCATTTGGATGTGTATACAATGAGATATGAATTTTTGAAGTTAAGGCGCAGAATCTGGAAAGTCCAGATTTTACCAAATGAATAGTAATTTTAATCCAATAAACTGTACGTTTTCAGTGAGGATGAGTTCAGTTGAATATTTTTCCCTTAAAGAGCATTGAAAGAGCTTTCCGTATAATTTTGGAACACCTCCATACGATATTTCTAGAATTAGTTATGATTTTTCAAACTTGGACCTGTAATCTGAAAACTGGACAGTGAACAGTAATTTTCTGAAAATTAACGTCCAAATTGAAATTTTTAAGCTTAAGACCATCCAAAGTGGTCTGGAATGGTTCTAAATGAATGCTAAGGTATTATATAAGTAAGGTGTGATATATGCCATATTCATTAAAAGGATAGTAATATAAAACTGTTATTTTCCTATCTAACATGCACAAGTCAAGAACATCTTACACAGCCTATGATGGCTAATTCTTGAGGGTTATACGTGGCTGCCTTCTTCTGCTTGGAGGTGGTCTTCTTATGCTCTAAACTTGCTTATATAGAATCAAGGACATTGAACTTCCAAGTCTTTGGTTCGAAAGCAAAACAGAACCAATGCTCCCCAACTAGAGCAGGACCTAGAATCAAGTCACAGTCACCTATGTTGTAGCCAACGTAATACGGAAGTATTTGTCAAGCATGTTGGTTAGGATCCCAACAAGCTGGATCACGGATCATTATGACCTTTGAAATGGACAAAACCAAGTTGTTATTCACTGTAACACACTTTATTCTGTCATTTCTATTTGTAATCTTGTAAATCAACAAAGCACATTAGTAATATAGAAACCACACCATGAAGTATGCATCAAATATATACCTCCTAACTCGCCCTTCAACTGCCTGCTGCTCTTGTACCAAAGCCTTACAGACCAATGACATCACTCGATTACTCACCCTGTTATTTCCACCAAGTGAATGCAGCAATCGTCGGGGGATATCTTCATTAAACATTCTGATCAAAGGACTGAAAAATATTCAAGTGAGTCACCAAATGTGTTAACATGTAGTCAACAAATACATCACATAAGCTAAGATTTCACTTACATCTCGCCCTCATCACCTTCGACAGCTCGACTGACTAAGTCGAAAAAATTATCCTTAGGCTCCATAGGCCTCTTTACTCTTGATTATGCCTTCAATTCCAACTAAGGAGATTTGATCTTGCTGAACTGAACCTTAGTAGATCTCCTTAGTTTTTGTGCCTCCACGGATACATGTTTTGGAACAGGCCCAACATATTCAACAATGGCCAGGGGGATACCTTAATCGATGACACTTCCCTAGGGGGACTGGCTGTAGGTATGTCACCCTCTGCATCATCACCTACAATGCTGCCTGGCACTTCCATGGGGGAACTGGCTATGAGTATGTCACCCTTCCCATTATAACCTTCAACATTGGGTGGCACTTCCATAGGGAAACTAGTTATGGGTATTATACTCTCTATCACTAGTAGTTGCTTGTTATCACCCTCCCCATCACTCTTGTGTTCCCTGTTCCCTTTGCTCATGTCATCACTATCCCCTTGACCCTCTTTCTCCTTCTCTTCATTCTCGCTGTCAACCTCCATCTCACCCTTCCCATGACTATCTCTATCTTGACTGCCTACTTCATCCTTCTCTTTTTCCTCAGTTGTGTCATCATTGTTACGCCTGTCCTCCTCATTATCTTCAAACTCACTCATATTTGTAGGCACTGTCTCAACCTGATCCTTTCCTCTTGATTTACCCTTCTCACCATCTCCCTATCTTGGGATCTACGCCTTCACTAGCTCTTTGTCCACTATTTTCATTAGCATCTTTCGCCCTTTCTCTATCCTCTTTATTAGGCGCTCGCATAACTTCTTTAGCTCCTACATGCAAAAGACATTTATCAATTAAGTATATAGAATAACAAGTCCACTATGGGAAATGATATCTTCACTATGGCATATGACAAATTCATCAACGGAACGACAACTTCAGTAAACCAAATCACAACTCACGTATAATAGTGACAAGTTCATTATACCAAATGATAAGTTTGGTAAACCAAATGAGAACTAAGGTATGGCAAATGACAGGTTCACTATGGTAGATGAAAAGTTCATTATACTGAATGACAAGTTTAGTAAACCAAATGACAAGTAAGGTATGGCAAATGACAGGTTCACTATGGCAGATAACAAGTTCATTATACCAAATAACAAGTTCAGTATACAAAATCACAACTCATTATTGCCAAATGACAACTTCACTATGGGAAATCATGATTTTAGTTTCACAAATGATAAGTTCAGTAAATAAAATCACAACTTAGGTATGGCAATTGGTAGGTTCATAATGACAAATGACAACTTCACAATTTCAGTATACCGATTGACAAGTTCAATATGGCCAATCACAACATAAGTATTGCGAATAACACCTTGAGTTTGCCAAATTACAACTTAACAATGACAAAGCTCTATGTCACTATAGTGAATTAGAACTTCAGTATAGGAAATGACAACATAAATATGGCAGATAAGAAGTTCAGGTTAAGAAATAAAAACTCCAGTTTACCAATTATACCACATATCAGGTCCAAAACCTCTACAATTATCCTCTCTTCTTTTCTCGTCACAGCTTCACTACCTTTTTCTCCATACATAATTCCCCTAACACTCTTTTTCTCTTTACTGGCCAATTCTTTTATCTTCTTATCAGTCTAGTATTCAATTGCAGTAGTGGACTCTTAGCCAATAGGTTTGTTGAGGTTAAAATACTCACCAAAAAAAAGTTGTAAGCCAGGCACATATATACAACATTAATGTTATGCACATTGGTAATCAAATGCAAACACGATGAGAAACAAAATAGTAATACTAGAAGCAAGTATATGTAGCCACCAACAGTGTTGCTCCTCTGGCCTTCATTGCCCTACCTGTACCCTTTGACATAGTCACCCATTTCTTTCCAGAGGTTCTTTATAATATACGTAGCCTAATCATACTTTCCAAAGTCATCCATTGTGCAAGGCATGACTCTGACCAACTTCTTACTCACTTCTGAGCTTGATTTCGGACATAGAAAAGTACCCAGCATGTACAGCACAAATAAAAACTCAAATATGTGATCCTCCTTCCTTGAAATAATGTCTTTTAGTATTTTACTGAATGAGACCTTCCGATATTTATTTCTCAACTCCTGATACGTAGCATCACCCTCGTCAACTTTAGTTTTCACCTCCTCCCAACTGTGACGGATTCCTAGCAGCTACTCAACATCTCGTGCTCATATTTCCTCTGATTTGCCCCTGATAGTAAATTGATGTGTTGGCGGGTCATATGATCTTAGCATGGTCACAATGAGATCATGGGGTAGTCTCTTTAATCTAACCTTGAATAGCCTCCTGAAGCCCATCCTCTCAACCCTCTCCCTTAAGTCTTCATTATTATTCACAAAGTACAGTAATTTTCTTAAACCCTTCAGGGACACTCAGGTTAGGAATGATGGGACATGTTTCTTCTTCTCCTCTTCTCCCTTTTGTGGCCTTCTTTTTTTTGCCTCCTCGGCGTACCTCATCTTCTCTTTAGCAGCTAGAGCTTTCCATGCATTTGACGCAGCATCTCTTTTTTATTTGGCTGTCATGTCAGGGTCAACTATTGTGGCCATAAACTCACTTCTAAATAACAACCAACTGTTGTGTGCCTTTTTTAATCCAAAGGCTCCTTCTGATGCTATCTTCCTTTTTCTGCAAAACATTCAACATACAATCCTTCACAACCACATTTACTAACTAGTTATCACCTCTATTAACAACCTCTTCTATAACCAATAGCCTTCTTACCTCACCATCATTGACTTCTTATTTCAAAACACAAACTTGTAATTTCATATAAGCAAGTTGTCAATTTCTCAAAGTAAACTCGTTATTCTTAACTACTTCTTATGCTTGTTATTTCTCATCATTAACTTGTCATTTACAATTATCAACTAGTTATTTCAGATTATGAAGTTCTCCAATTGTCATACTCGCCTGTGTTATTCTCAACTTGTTATTGTCATTTTTAAACTTGTCATTTCCTATTGTTAACTTGTTAGGAACCCATGGCAACCTTCTTATTCCCAACTACTCAATAACTTGTTATTCACTATATTAAATTTGTTATTTCCTATTACCAACTTGTCAATTACACATTATTATTTTACATTATCAACTTGTCAATCCCCCTACTTTCATTTTGTCATTTTAAACCAAACTAACACTTTAACATCTCTTCAAATCAATTAATAGTTAACCAATTCAATTTGCACTTTACCCATTCCAGTGTCATCATTTCCCAAACTATTCTTGTCATCCTCCTAACTGATCTTCTCACTCCCTTCCCACCCAAACCCATTCACATATCTTCTTCCACAAATAAGCATTTTTCGCCAATCAATCACAACTTACTTGACAGAAAAACATATATATATATATATACACTTTCCTGCCCTAAACGCATTCCCTCTCCTTAATGTATCACACATGCAGCAACCAACACAAACAAACCAAAGCTTCAAACTTACCACCAGATTTTGTCGCTGAATGTTGCTGTTAACTTTGATAGCCACACACGACTGTGACGATGCCTCCACCTCCTCCCTTGCCTTCAACAATGCTGATAGATCACTACTCCAACACCACTCCGTTCTCCTCTCCTACAGCAAATACACTCTTCTGTCACATAATACTCCTCTCGCCGCAAAAGGGAAGCATACTCCTGTGCGAAAATAGACAGACTACAGAGAATGGCCAGGGGGATACAGAGCATAGGGAAGTTATCGTGCGTTTGGGGGGAGAGAGCGCAGACAGGTTTTTTTTTTTCCAAATGAGTGAGGGGTATTTTAGCCATTTAACACACATTTCATAATTACAAATTGGGATTGAGTCCTCTACATTAATTTTCCTAATTTAGGGTCCCTAATTGCTATTTTATATATTGGGGGTCTTTATTTGTAATTTTTCCAAAAATATTCCTCTCTTCTCTTCTTCCTCTCTTCTCTTATTCTCTATTCTTTCCTTAGTTTTATGATAAAATACAAATTATGAGTAAAATTTTAATTAGTCTATATTTGTTCGTTGATTGTTTTTAGAATTTTAAATTAAGATTTTAGTTAGAAAAATTTATTATTCAAGACATGTAGAATGTTTATACGTACTAATTAAATTTAAGTAAATTTATTTAGGTTATTTAATATATCACTATGGTTTCCATCGGTTTAAATGTTGCATAGGTTTAAAATATATTATTAAAAATTATTTAACCTTGAGACTTAAATTATAACTTGAAAATTTTATGAAATTAAATAAAATTAAAGTTTATTTATAATTCAAAGGAGTTGTTTGGGTTGAGAAAAATTTTAAAATAAGACTAGAATAAATAATAGAGATTTTAATGTGGGATTATAATTTTTGGGTAATAAATATATATATTTATTTAAGTTATTAAATTTAAACTTGCATGAGAAACCAAATAAACAAATAAGCACAATTCCAAAAATTACTTGCATGTGTTTCCAGATCTTCCACTATAAGGGGTAAAAACACAAAGATTCACATAAAAATCGAGAGGGAAGAAGGAAGTACCTAAGCTATCTTAAAGGTACATCTGAGAGAAGACGAAGAAGAAACTGAGGTAACATGTGAAGGTTATGAGAATGACGAGTGATACTGGCAGTTAAGTGTGAAGGCAATAACCTGGAGAGGTTGAAAGTGAACTTGAATGTGATGGTAAGATGCAATGATGAGGAGAGCCAAAAAGCATACCAGAATGCCATAAGAAGAATAAAGGCATGAGAAAGAGAGGGAGGGAGTGAGAAGATGATGGGCTGAGAAAAAGAAGGAAGGCATGAGAGAGAAGAAGGAAAGAGGAAGGCATCACAAAGAAGGAAGGTCGTGAGAAAGAGAAGAGGAGTGGGGAAGAGGAAAAGAGTGAGATAGCCGCAGGAAAAGAAGATAGGGTTAAAGTTGGGGTTGAGGAGATATTAGGTTAAAAAAAAATTAAACAGATCCTACAGCAATTTACTAAGAAAACACTACAGGTGATTCTTTTTTCAAAAAAAAAAAAAAAAGACACTTATAGCTCATTCTTAAAAAAACCACTATGGGATTTTTTATTTTTTAAAATTAAAACTAAAACCAAATCCAAACCCTCCAAGTTCCGTCATATGTGTGTGTTTTGCTTTTTTGTTTTTAACTTTTTTCCACCTAATATTCATATCCATATCATAAATATATCATATATGTTATAAAACTAAAGAAAAAGTAGAAAAGAATAGTAGAGAATTAGAAAGAAGAGAATATAAGAGTACTTCTCATTTCATCCAAGGTACTAAATACATGATACGTGCCTTTTATTTATAGGCACAATTATACAACTTTAGTAGAATCTTACATGATAATATGAGATAATTGTGGATCATGAATATAAGATAAAATATTAAAGATAATGGGAGAGATATGGATATTCACATACATATTATAATATTCAAAACACTCCACCCTAGATGTCCATTATATGAATGTGCCTCATTAAAAAATTTCAACAAGGAAAAACCCTATAAGACAAAAACCTAGTAAAAGAAAAAGAGTACATCATTCATTGATATATTACTCATTGTTTCTTCATTAAAAACCTTGCTCGAAAAATCCAATGAGACAAAACCATAGACAGTAAGATATGATACTTCTGGATCAAGTATTTGTTCATTAGCTTCTGGAATGGATCTTTAGTTCAGATCTAAAGATCTTACAACTATAAAAGCACATAATATATGTGACTTATCCATCTAATGGATATGACTTATCCATATTTATTCTTTCTAAATCTTTCATTTTAGATTCTTTTTATAAGCAATTCACAATTTTTGTAAACTTTTCAAGAGTTTTGATGCTATTTATACCATCAATAGTAATGATAACAAACTCATTTTTAGACCTTTTCATACATGGGCAATTTGAAATAATTTTATATCATCCTTTTAGTCAATATTTGCTAAATCGGATTTACTACATACACCTCAACATAAAGACTTATTTAACTTAATTGAATAATATTTT
The DNA here is from genome assembly GCF_004799145.2 of Neltuma alba. Lineage (NCBI taxonomy): Eukaryota > Viridiplantae > Streptophyta > Magnoliopsida > Fabales > Fabaceae > Neltuma > Neltuma alba. The sequence goes on from NW_021633152.1 coordinate 21,812, forward strand.
TGAGAACATAACTGTGTGCTTTTGGAAACTTGAATCATTCAAGAATTTTTATATGTTATGCTCCAAATTTATTCATGTATTAGATCATTTTGATTTCACACGAGGATTTGAATCCTTCTAGGATTTACATATAAGTTCACTATATAGTAAGTCATTATATTCCCTACATGCGTATGAAAAAATTTTCATACATTATCAAGTTGCCAAATTGATAAGACATAAAAATATGATCTACCACAAGATTGAAGTTCTTTTTTCCTTGTATCAATGCCCACTTATATGATACTAGCATTACGTTTTAGGCGTTCAAGCTAGAAATACCTTCATACCATCTTTCTGTCTATATCTCATAAAACATTTGTATACAAGATTCTCATTTGATCATATGATATTATCACCAAAATTATTGCCGAGAATTTTATTCCCTTGCGGCTTCCTTTTCTTTTATGACATAATATATTGAGATGTCTTTATTACTTTCAAGTACTTAATCCTCTTCAGGTGTCAAACAGTTATGTCTTAGCCTCTTTTACACTTTGCCTCCTTAGTATGATCATCATGATTATTTGCTTCTTCTTTTTTCCTTTTCTTTTAGAGCTGATCATTCTCTCATGCTTCAGGCATGTCTTATTTTCACTTATACTGATAAGAGCCTTTTTTGCTGGAATATGAGAATTAAGAATTCTCACTTAGGTCGGTAATTACATCTGGTAGATATTTAGCAATATTTTATGAACTTTTGGTTCATACTACTATATTTGAAGATCAACCTTTGATAGTAAAAATACATTTTATGTGTTATCTTTTCTAGCTACTTATTTCTTCCCCTTATGTTGGGAACATGCAGTATAAGTCTCATAAATAAATAAGTTTCTCTTAGAAATATTCTTTTGTTTCATTTAGAGACAAATAAGAAGAAGGAGGTTCTTATCCAACATCGATCCTTTTTTTTTTAATATCCATATATCTACATTATTGTGGTAGAATAATAGATATTACACATTTTAAGATGGAAAATGTTTGGCTCTCGACTAAAAGCTAATTATAATGAAAGAACTCACAATACATTATATTGTTGTGTTGATGCATTTATGTTCAAAAATAAGTAAAATCAATTATCCCAACACTAAAATGAGAATCTAGTTCTCATAAATTTTGATTTAGCTACTTATTGAGGCTTTTACTAAGTATATAATCATAGACAACTTGAAAAACAATCATTAGCAATTTCGACAAGAATCATGTTACTTGCATAATTTGTGACTTATGCACTCAATGCAATTATTTGAACATATTTGCAAACTTAGCCTGCAAGTTTATCATAAACACCTCCATAACTACTCTATAGATGCACCTTTCATTTATAAGATATTAATGTAGTACCATATGGTATCTAAATGGGCCCTTATATAAACTTGATATATTATAAATATGTACGAATTTGATTTCAAGCACTACTAGTATTTTTTTTTATTTAATTCTTTTTTAGAACAAGCAGCACATAATTATTCTTGAGTCATATACCATTTACAAGAAATCTCCTTGTTCTATAATAAATGTCAATACATATTCTGCATGATATTTTGCATCATTTTGATCTGGGATGATCTAAATGGTCTTGCCAAACTATACACTCATAAGATTCTCATTTATTGTAATATTATTCTCAATTATTAGCAAACTTCTGGTTACCATGTCATATTATTCATTTTTCACCTTAATAATTCACAAGGAATATCAATCATAGATTTTATCGTCAAGATATTAAATCATGATATAACTCTTCTAGAGCCTTATTTTCCATCTTTCACTTAATAGGAGAAACTTATGCACTCACAGAGGGTCAAGCGTCATTGACTCTTTTGGAACCCTTTTCAAAAAGAATACGAGATATAAGGAATGGCATAAATATCACCTTACGACCCTTTAAATAACAAATATTCTAATCTATAGGTCATAATTTTCATTATCAATTGATTTTCTACCCACAAAGAAAAGGAAACTATATTAATTGTTTAAGAACTATATTGATTTTATTACTAATTCTTCAGGAACTATATTAATTTTTTATTATTAGTTCTTCTAGAACTATCTTTTTTCGCTATATATAGTTCTCTAGAAATTAACATATATTATTTTTGTTCATGATATGATGTACTTCACTTCTTGTTATGCTTCTTCAAAATATGAAGTACTTAATTTTTTTTTTACCACATAAATATTTTATGGCCACAAAGAAAGGGGAACTACATTAATTCTTTAAGATCCATATCAATTTTGTTACAAGTTCTTTAGGAACTATATCAAATTTTTATTATTAGTTTTATTTAACTATATCAATTTTTTTGTTACATATAGTTCTTCGAAAAATGCCATGTATAGTTCTTCGGGAATAACATATATTATTTTTTCACTATATGATGTACTTTACTTCTTGTTATGCCTTTTTTTTTTTAATATCACGTATTTAATTTTTTACCACACACTATTACTCCTTTTACATATATTTTTGTAATATTTCAAAACCTATTTCATGAATTTATAAATCCAATAGAAATTTGAAGAGATTCGTAAAGACTAAAAAAATTTGAATTATAAGCCTTAAGGGTTTAAATATTTATAAGTTACTAGTCTCTAAGAGTTGATATAGTAAATATATTTTTGAAAGATCATCTATATCATTTGTCATTTGAACTATAAGCCTTCAGGCCTTTAATATTTATATTCAAGTCATCAAAATGTCACAAGTTAAATTTTTTTATGCCATTCAACAACATGAATATGATAGCTGCTAGCCATTTAATAATATGACATTATAATATTAATAGATATCAACTTGAATATAAAACAACAAATGAAAATAAGAAAAGAATAAAAATTAAATTAATAAAATGTCAAATGCAAATGCAAAATAAAGAGAAAATGTAAATAACAAATATGAATTCCATTGCAAGGCTTTGTTACCTCTCAATAGTTTGGAGTTATAGGAAATTAACATAGGTACTAACTAATTACTTCATGTAATGAACAAGGATCTCATCAACCAACATATCAATTCATAATGTAAGATATTTGAGCCATTAGCCTTTTGGGCTACATTATTAATTATTTATTATTTTCAAAAAGTCTAATTACTATAATTTTTCTTCATAAACAAACCATATAATTATCCTTTTCAGAATCAAAACTATATGGCTTCTGTCTAGCCATTTAATTTTAAAATAGAAAATCAAATATATGTAGCTTCTAACCATAAGATAGATCAAAGTCAAAGTTATATGGCTTCTAGCCATTTAAACTCAAAATAAAAAGTCAAAGATATGTGGCTTCTGGCTATAAGATAGAAAGTCAAAGTTTTATTGCTTTTACGCTACAAAAAAACAGCTCATTACTAACAGAATTAGCAATGGAAAATTATTTTGTTGCTAATTTTTGACAGAAATTCCGTCACTAAATTTAGCGACAGAAATCATGAGATGAATGATGACAATACCTTCATTAACACCAACTTTACAAATATATCAATCTATTTTGCAACTAAAAATATATTTAAATCATTATATTTTAATTATGTTATTATATAAATTGTTGTAAGATTATAATCTAAAATAATAAAATTTAAAATTAATAACAGATTAACGATAGAATTGTAACGGAATAGAATTAGCGACGGAACTAGTGATGAAAACTTCTGTGACAAACAATTTAGTGACAAAATTAGCAACAGAAATTTCTGACAGAAAAAATTTCGTCGCTAAATATTTACTGATGGATTTTTCAATGAATTATAAATGGTTTTCATCAAATATAAAACACATATAAATAATATAATATAATATAATGTAGTATAATACATATATAATTAAATTGTATATCTTATCAATGTTAATTAAAAAATAAATTTAAAAGTTATTTATGAAAAATTATTTATAATTTAAAATTCAAAATTAGTGTCATTGGAAATTAAAATTATATTAAAAATATTTTCTTAAAAAATAAAAAAATTATAAAATAAATAGTAAAACAAATATTTAAAAATTATTTTGTCATTAAAATAGTTATGATTAAAATTATCATATAGTTTTTTTTTTTTAGTTTTTAATAATACATATGTATATATGATTGTTTGTGTAAAAGAATATTATATACCTCTAAAATATATATATATATATATAATTTTGTATCATAAATCAATAGGTTCATTGCAGCTCAATTGATAAAGCCGTACACGCACACAGATGAGGTATTGGGTTCAAGCCATGGAAAAACCACTTTTAGGAAGGAATTATGTAGTGGTGACACGTGGCATCGCAAGATGACAGGTGAGGTGACAGCACACATGGTAGGCAATGTAAGTTGGCAGCGACACGTGACGATCGTCATTAAGGTGCCAGCGACACGTGGCGGTAGTCAGCGTTCGTCACTGGTGATGACATGGTAGTGACACATGGCGGTTGTTGTCGAAGTGGCGGGGACACGTGTAGATGGTTGGCGGTCATCATTGGTGATGACGTGGCCACTGGTAGAAGCGCCACGTGGTATTTTATTTTATTTTTTTCAAAAATCGGGTTAGTGACGGAAAATTTCCATCAATAATTAGTGACAGAATTCCAATTAGAGACAAAGGAATTAGCGATGGAATAAACTCTGTAGCTAATCCATTGCTAATTTTGTCGCTAAATAATAAACTCTGTCACTAATAGCATATTTTTTTGTAGTGCTAGCCATTTAATAAGATAAAAAAAATCAAATATACATAGCTTCTGGCCATAAGATAGAAAATCAAAATTGTATGGCTCATGGTCATAGCATAGGAAAGAAAAACAATATGGCTTTTAGCCATTTAATCTCAAAAAGATAAAAATTAAAGTTATATAACTTCTGGCCATTTAATTTCAAGGAGATAAAGAAATCAAATTTATATGGACAAACCTATCTCTAATCTCGATAATGACTCTAACAATAATCCTTTAGGGAGATTGCAAACCGCAAATATCAATTAGAACTTCAAGTTTTATCAAAATTAGTGATATCAGGTCACCAAGAAATATATAAAAATGTTAATTGAAATTTTAGGTTCTATCAAAGATAGTGATGCCAAGTCACCCAGAAATCAATAAAAAACTTTCTTGTATCACAATTAATTTGAAAGGTACAATATTTGTATCAAAATTAACTTATAGGGTAAAAATGTAAAGTAATAATAATCTTCAATCTTAGCCATAAAACCTGATGTCCAAAACCATGGTAAAGAATCTTTTTAATTTCATATAATGGCCTAAATTATCCCACATAGATTGAATATAGATATGGATATTTTGAAATACCATATATATAATGTTTGAGATAGTTTTATTTAAATAGAGCAAATGACACTCTACAAGAATCATAGAGATGATACTCTAAAGTTATATTGAGAATCAAAGGTATATCATGCATACTTTAGTTAAAGCTTCATGCTGATAACTTGTTATAAAACTAAAAAACGTAGAGAATTAAAGAGAATAGAATATAAGAGTATTTCTCATCCCATACAAGGCACTGAATACATGATACACACCTTCTATTTATAGGCATATCTTCACAACTTTAGTAGAATTTATAGATTACATAATAATAGGATATAATTATGAATCATGATGATAGATAAGATATTGAAGATAATGGGATAGATAAGAACATCTACATAGATATTATTATATTCATAATAATATAATTATTACTACTGATATTTATTTATTTATATCACTAAACTTGTTTTCAGATTTATATGACCAATATTGATATCAATTAATTTTTTTTCCACTAAGACAAAAATTGACCACACAAAGAAAATAGAAAAAAACCTTACGAAGCGTTAAAAAAAGCATTAACTATGTTATTCTACCAATGAGAATTGGGTCTAGCGGAAGAAGCTAGTCTTTCACAATATGATGAATCAAGGTCGAATCCTCGCTAGGAGAGTGCCCACGTTTAATGTCCGACAGTGCCTCGAATAGGATTGCCTCTAATAAGAGGATACCTATACTTTCGCCAAAAAAAAAAAACTACGCTATTATTATCCTCTGTGGCAAACTTAGCAGGCCGGTGGTCTCATTTAGT
>NW_021633153.1:0-32774 GCF_004799145.2 Neltuma alba
ATTGGAATCATAAAATTCAAGCAAAATACTAAAAATAGCCTCATTTGTGGAAAAAAAGGGAGTAAAATCTCAACTTGAGACATGTTATCTCACAATCAGCCTTATTATTCTTAAGTCAGCTTTGAAAATAATGTCACTCTTGGCATTTAAAAAATGTTTTATAGAATTCCCAACTCTAGACTTATTATTTTATAATTAGAACTTGTTATTTTTAGTGAAGTATTGTCACGAGGATTATTTACAAATTGGGGTATTTTGATAATTTTGCATGAATTTTATCGTTTTAATTTTAGTCTTCATAGGATTATGTTATTTTAAGAATATAATTAGAATTTAACAATTTTCAGGGTCTTTAAATGTCATATTCTCTTATTTATAATAACCGGTATTAGAAAAGAAGAGGACATGGACGAGAGGAGCAAAGGCCATTGAAGACACTGGCCAAGTTTATTGAAGAGGAGTCCATAACTGTGAAGTTCTCTTCTTGGCACTTAATTACCACGTAGCCCTACATTTACAAGTTACTTTTAACATATTTGATCATAATTAAAAAAGATAAGAAATTATATTAGGATAAATATTCTGTTTTATTAAACACTTTTCCCAAAATAATTATGATTCTAACTCTTGAATTTAGATTTCATTAGATTGGTACTTATTTGTTTTGTAAAAGTGTGTGTGCTTGGGTGAACTAGAGCTCTCTTTGGTACGAGACTAATGGTGAGGTGGGGAAAATTTTAAAGAGTTCAATTTGAAACATAGAAGAAGTAGGTAGGGTTAAAAGAATTAGTTAATTTGCCTACTATTTTATTTTACATCTTTAATTAAAATTATATAACACTATTTCTCTCATTTTTGTACAGGGATATTGTGGGTGAGCTGATAGCCCCATATTGTTCACCAAAATTTTTTTTTATAACACTATCATTAATTCTGGTCCTTTTTACTGTATAAGTTTCTCACATACTAATGAGAGTATTAAATAGTTGCCCTTATTAAATAGGTAGTATATTTTCTCTGACTCATTTTCTCTCTTTTCATCATTATAAATATGGGCAAAATTGAAAAGGGTATAAGTAACAAATAAAAAGGACCAAAATCTTCCACTATGAGTGACAAATAATAAGGAATAGAGTGGTACTTCTCTAATTTTTCTTAAATCAAGTTCAATAAAATTTTTCATCCCTACCCTTTATTTTTCTTATCCCAAACATAAGGTTAGAGTGGCTTACAAATTTTAATAGAATAGATAGTACAAAATTACTCATGAATTTTTATTCAAAGTGTGTCAAGCACCATACGCTTTTTATAGTTTCAAAAATGCATATAAAAATATAAAATCAGAATAAAAATCACACAACTGGGCTTAATCAAGACGTTGGGAAACATAACATTCATTGTTTTGGTGAGGGCGTGTTATTTAAAATTGTTGGTAAAAATGCCGGGTTTAATTAACACGACGAGGGAGACGAGAATCCCCATGATGCTTGGCGGGTAAAAATCTACGCGTTTGTTGCGTTTGATCATATTTACATCAACTTTTTTATATCATTTTGGTTTTTATTATTTGTCACTTATAGTAGTTTTTTATATATTGAAATAGATAAAAATCTTTTACTTTTGCCCCTATTATTGAGAGTATTAAATACTTAGTATTTTCTTTTACTTATTCCCTCTCTCTCTTCACTTTTACTATAATTAATAGGAGCAGAATTGGAAACGAAGTATTAAAAGGTAGAAGTGACAAATACAAAGAATTAAAGTTTCTCCCTAAAAGTGACAAATAGTAAGAACGAGAGTGATATTTATTATGCTAAGTTTTCAATCACATATGACCATACATTCTTTTTAAAATATTAGCAATAACATTGAATTATAAATGGATATGAAACCAAAAAAAAAAAAAAGCACATGGCTATATATGATTGGAAAACTTGATATAATAGATGTAAGGAACTTGATCTAAATTTTTTCTTTGTGCATTTTACTTTTTCCAATATATACAATCCATTACAGACTAGCCAGCATCTCCATTTGGTTAAATATTGGACGGTAATAATGAAAAACACTAGATTTATGTAATTCTTCGTTTTAAGTCATCATAATCTTTTAAATATAATAACAAAATTTAAAATATAAATATTCTTTATTTTATTTTATTCTATAAAAGTAAAGGAACAGTCATGCAAGAAAGATAGATACACTACTATACCAAAAAATACATATAACAACACAATTTAATGGTGGTTATAAAGAAAAATGCTATGACAAAAAAAAGCGGTAGTATTTTGAAATTAAACCGAGTGACGATTCACTTTCCATGGCGATTATCTAATAACCGCCATGAAAAGTTATTTTAAAAAAGAATTCCACGGCGGTTATCTTAATAACCGTGTGGAAAGTTTTAAACTTAACCCTATCATGTATTTTCGTTTTCACAATTTCATGGCTACATAGCATCGTGGTCCCTTTTTGTCCCATTATCCAAAGTGCATTTCTGGCAAATCCTCACCGTTTTTTTGCCATGTTTGGTCCTCCATTCGCTATGTTATTATTCCGCAGTCTTTTGCCATTCATACTCACCTCTTTTCGCATTTTACTCATCTCCCACTAAGCGAGTTCCTCTTTATTCATTCTTTTTTTTTTTATTGTTTTGGATAGTTTGATAATAAAAATCTGTTATATATCAAATGGGTTGATTGGTTTTACATTTTGGATGTTTTGCATTGTTTATTCTGAGTATCTTATATGTTTGAGGGGTTGGTTGGCAACATTTAGAGCTAGAAACTGCAATTACTTCCTATATACGGCATTAAAAACAAGTGTAAATGTTCAAATTTGATTAGTTTTTAATTTTGTAATTTTTAAATAATTTTTGATATTTTATTTCGAAATTTTGTCAAATTTTTATAAAAAAAACTTTGAGAATTTACCAATAAATAATCTGTTAAGTGTTTTGGCAAATTTTTATTTCTATTATGAACTTTGATTAATGATAAAGTGTTATTTAAAATTTCATGCAAATTGATATCATTTGTGTTTCCATTTTATATTCAGAAGTTTTAGCTTTAAAAGAGTATTTTTTATGTTTGGAGAGTTGGTTGGTGATATTTGAAATTAGGAAATTGAAATTACTTCCTATACACGGCGTTAGAAACAGTTAGAAACATGTTAAATCTTCAAAGTTGATTAGTTCTTAAGTTTATAATTTTTTGATATTTTATTTTGAATTTTTCTCAAATTTTTATAATAAACTTTGAGAATTTACCAATAAATAATTTGTTAAATGTTTTGACCAATTTTTTTAATTATGTTTTGATTGATGATAAAGTATTGTTAAAATTTCCTGACAAATAGATATCTTTATGTTCCTGTTTTGGATTAAGAAGTTTAGCTTTAAGAATCTTTACTCATTGAATTTTTTTGAAATTGTTGCTTTTGTTTGTTAGTTATAGTTGTTCAAATTTATCTTGTATTTGTTTCTTATATTGTTGTTTAGTTGATTGATTGATTTGTCTGCTATTTAAATAATTTGGATTTGTTGATTTGTTTTTTGAGAGAAAATTCTATCAAAATTTTATAAAATGAAAAAGACATTCCTTTTAATTTGTAATGAAGTATTGGTCAATTTTAATTTATTGACTAGTATTTTATTTATTTGAATATTTTGAATTAAACAGTTAGAATTGAGCTTGACAATACAACTATACTCATTGATTTTGTATAATAGTAGATCATAATTGGATGAAAGTTAAGAGAATTAGCAAAGAACATGAAAATGGGGTTGAAAGATTTCTTGAGTTTGTTCAAAGAAATGCCTCTAGTAAAAGAGATAGCTTGTATTGTTGTCCTTGTGTCAAATGCTTAAACAATAGTTGGAGGAGTATTTCTGAGATAAGAGAGCATCTTATTTATGATAGGATAAATTTAAGGTATACAAATTGGGTATGGCATGGTGAAAATAGAAAGACTATACTGTCTGGAAAGGAGAAGGTTGTGAAGAATGACTTTGGTGATAGAATTTGAATATATTCCGTCAAATGAGGTCCGAGTCCTTTGCACAGTTCTCTCTCACATATGGAAGTTTGTGTAGTGATACAAAGACGCTTTTGTACCTAGGGTGTGAAGATGATTACACAAGGTAACCACCGTGTTGAAGTTTGATGAACTTAAAGGCAAGAAATAGTTGGACCAATGTTAGTTTCATAAAATTCCTTGAATTGTTAAGTGATATTCTTTTAAAAGGGAATTCACTTCCAAAAAGAATGCATGAGGCAAAGAAAACTTTGTGTCTGATAGGTTTGGGATATGAGAAGATACATGCGTGTCCTAATGACTACATATTGTTCAGAATGAGTATGAAGGGTTGAATAAGTGCCTTAAATGTGACACTTCAAGATACAAAGTGAAGAAACAGTGGTAATTTGATGAGATGACCGAAGGTCCTCATTTGAAGGTATTGTGGTATCTTCCAATAATACCACAGTTTAAACTTTTATTTGATAATGCCATAGAAGCAAAGAACTTGAGATGATATTTGCTAAGAAAATATGTGATGAAAAACTTCATCAGCCCACAGATTCTCCTTAATGGAAAGCAATAGATAAAAATTTACTCAATTCGGTAGTGAACCAAGAAACCTTCGGCTAGGGCTCTGTATGGATGAGATTAATCTATATGGTAATCTTAGTAGCACAAACAATGTTTGGCTAGTTCTCCTCGTAATATATAACTTGCATCTTTGGTTATGTATGAAAAGAAAGTATATCATGTTATCTTTGATGATCTTTGGGCCAATACAGTTGGAAAATGATATCGATGTGTATTTAGCATCTTTGATTGAGGAGTTGAAGAAATTATAGGAGGTAGAGCTGGGAATTAGGCCTCTACAGGGTCGAAATTTTACAAATATCCCAATTTATTAAGCCCAACCCTTAAGCTGATAGGCTCAGGCTGGCCCGCGGGCTTTTGGCCCGTTTAAGAAAAAATATTATTATTTTTAATGTTTATCATATTTTTATAAAAAAAAACAACCAATGAAATAATTAATAAGACATAACTATAAATAAAAGTTACAAATACAAAATATTATGATATCTAAATATCCATTAACATCTAAAACATTCATCAATAAAACAACATCAAAAAATTTTATCAATAATACAAATGTATAATAGGAAAACACTATAATTAATTTTTTGAAACTTTATTATCATTATAATCAAGTGCTTTTTTTCGTAGCAAAAATATGAAGTTTTTTTTTCTTTGTAGGAATTTCATTTTTAAATTTCACAATCTGACTATTATTTTATTTTAGTTTGAGAAGCATTATTATTGAAACTCATAAATTTCTAATTTAAAATATAGAATCAAATCATAATTTATATAAGTATAAAAATAATCTTTTATCAAATATATATAGTTTTAAAAATATCAATACATATAATCTAAATCAAATCATTATTAAAATCCAAATTAATCCTATTTTTTAAAATTTAATTGGACAAATAATTGTCTAAAACAAATAAATTAAACCACTACGTGAAATTAATTTCACAATGGTAATAATAACTAAGTATTTGAAATATCATTAACAATGTAAAAAAATTAATAATATGATAATTATACAAAAATTTCAAAAAAATAAAAGGGCCTAAACGGGCCGGCCCTTAGCTCTACAGGGTTGGCCCGTTTAGGCCTTCGACTCTATAGGACTAACCCTTTTAAGCCCATTTCTCATTTGAAGGAAAAATTTTCAAGCCCGACCCTCACAATTTTCAAGCCTAAATAGGTAGGCCTAACGAGCTTGGCCTGTTTTCCGGTTTTAATGGAAAGAAGGTGTTGATGTGTTTAATACATATAAACAAGAGACATTCAACTTATGTGTCATGATCTTTACCATGATAAATGACTTTCCAGAATATGAAAATTTGTCAGGATATAGTGTTAAGGGGCATAAAGCATGTCTGATATGTGAAGAAGGCACTCACTACATGTAACTCAAACATAGAAGGAAGATGGTCTACCTTAGTTACAGAAGGTTTTTTAATCGGCACTACCTTTACCGTAGGTTGAAGAAAGCATTTAACAACTCACAAGAATATCAAATAGCTCCAATACCATTAACTGTAGAAGAAGTTTATCAATAGGTGGAGGGAGTTAATGTTATCTTCAGTAAAAAGAAGAAGAAGATTGCTGGTAAGAGAAATATATAGAAGAAAAGATTTATCTTTTTTTATCTTCGATATTGACGGAGTCTTGATATGAGGCATAGTCTAGATGTGATGCATGTGGAGAAAAACGTACGTGAGAGTCTTGTTGATACACTTTTACACATAAATGAAAATACTAAGGATGGAATCAATGCAAGACAAGATTTAGTCAAAATTGAAATAAGAAAACTCCTCCACCCATAAAAAAAAGAGAGAGGTTAAGAGGGCTTATTTGCATCTAGTTGTAAACACATTATCAAAAGAAGAGAAAATGAGTTTTTGTAGTGTTGTGAATGATATTAAGGTCCCACAAGGTTATTCTTCTAATTTGAGAAAGTTTGTTTCAATACAAGATTTGAAGATAACGGGATGAAATCTCACGATTGTCATGTGTTGATGCAACAATTACTTTCAATTGCCATTTGAGGCATTATGAAAAATGATGTGAGAAGCACTGTTACAAAACTTCATATGTTTTTCAATACTATTTACAGCAAAGTCATTGATCCTGCTAAGTTAGATAAATTAGAAAATGAAGATTATGTGATCCTCTTCCAATTAAAAATGCACTTTTCTCCATCATTTTTTTGACATTATGGTCCATTTGATAGCTCACCTTGTGTGAGAGATAAGACTTTGTGGCCTTGTGTGTTTAACGTAGATGTATCCATTTGAGAAATACATAAAAATCTTAAAAAGATACTATAAGAATCCTTATCAGCCCAAGGTATCAATTGTTGAGAGATATGTAGTTGAGGAGACACTTGAGTTTTGTAAACCATATCTTTATAGGATAAAGGCTGTTGGACTTTTTCAATCTCAAAATGATTAAGGGAGCAGCAAGGGAACACTGGGTGTCATAGTAAGGTCTATATCTCATGGAGTTGTAATGTAGGCACATCTATATATTTTAAACAACATGGATGAAGTTTTGTCTTACTGGGATGCTCACAAGAATATGCTGAAAAACATCAATCCAAGAAAGAACAATATGCAACTAGCTAATAAGCATAACAAGTTATTTGTAGAGTGGTTCAAGCAAGAAGTATTAAAGGATGACAATCCTTCTGAGATAATACAAAGGCTAGCCACGGGGCCTCATTTTAAGGTTGTATGTTAGGGTGGATATGATATAAATGGTTATTCGTCTTACACAAAAGCCCAAAATGATAAGGGTACTATGCAGAATAGTTGGATGATGGTAGTAGCCGAAACTATGCATTTTGCTAGTTCAAAAGATGAAAACCAAACCTTGGCGTCCATGTTCTATTATAAAATAATAGAAGAGATATGGGAGGTTAGTTATACCAAGTTTAAAGTTTCCGTCTTCAAATGTAAGTGGGTTAATAGTAATGCTGTGCAAGTAGATAAATAATTTGGATTTAGTTTTGTTGACCTTAAAAGGGTTGGATATAAAAATGAGCCATTTATTTTAAAAGTCAAGTGAAACAAGTGTTTTACGTCATTGATCTAACAAAGAAAAAAATTGTCTATCGTGGTCCAAGGTAAGAGGCAAGCAGTTGGTAGAGATGACACTAACTAAAAGTTCAATCTTGACGAAACCCTACCTTTTACAGCTACTCGACCTAAAACAACTAAATTAGTTTGGTAGATGACGACTATGCTGTTAGGGATGATCATTGTGTGAAGGAATTTGGGAGGATAATCATTGTAAAGCCTAAATAAATTATTTGATGTTTCTTATTAAATTTCTTTGATATTTATCATTTATTATTTTTCTATTGTTTATTCATAATGTGATGTTTCTTATTAAATTTACTTGATGTTTTGTATTCTTACATTTGTTAGTCATTCTTTGAATAGAAAATGGACGGATCCAACCATCAAGGTACTGGTTAACAGGGTTCTAGTGATGACAACTCCTTTACTAGCAAGAAAAAGGGTAGAGGGCTGACCTGTATGAAAAAGTTAGCTTTGCGTAATGATACCACACAGGCCACGAGGATAACAGTATAGTTCGATGATGATTTGAAGGGAATAGGTCTTGAAGTGACTCGGTTTAACAGTTATGTGGGTTATCGAGCGCGCAGTAAAATTGGGATTGACATTCCTAATTGGAGGATGATAGACGAAAATGTGAAGGACAAGCTTTGAGAGGATATTTTAGTATATTATGATTCTTTTCTGTATCTGTTTTAATTATAATTGATTATTTACTTATAATTTTATTGTATTTTATTGTAACTTACATTTGATATTCCCACAACAGAGGGGATGAAACATCGTATATTAAAACAATTTGATGAACGGTGGAGAGATTTTAAATCCTTGCTTCCAAGGGAGTATCTCTGTGGAAAAAGAAAGGGAGAGCATCCTAAAGATTGATACTCTTTTATTAGTGGTGAGGCATGGGAGAGGTCTATCAAGCAACGGGAAGACCCTGCATTTCAGATTTGGTTTCTTCAAGTTTAGTTATTAATGAATTTATTTAACTAAACTAACTTTGTTGAATTTATTTCATTGTCATAGGCACTGAGTAGGAAGAATAAACAAATATCTGAGTTAAATGTGTACCGACATACCATGTCTCGTGGAGGGTACAACGAGTTGGAAAGAAGTATGATGGAGGAGCAGTTGTAGACTGCACAGATGGCTACTGTTTCAGACCCTATTGGAGTCATTCCACCCATCCAGCATGCTTCTCGCTAAGAAAAATGGAAGGCAATAAGGGTTAAAAAAGGTCAATATATCACTTTAGATGCTGTTGCTGAGAGGATTGTAAGTAATATCAAATATTATGCTTCATTAACTACTTTTTAGTTATTTTAAATTGAATTTGTTGCTTTTATGTTATAGGATACACTTGAGGAGCATATCCTAAGATACATTCATTTCTCATGGACGGATGGATATCTTGGTGATTGCAATTGGAAAGGCTGTCCATCCTAATAGAGTTAGATAGGCCTCTAAAGGAATTGGTATTAAATAGTTTGTTGGCTCTGGTTCACAAAGAAGCACTGGTTCATCCTCTGCTAACACAGTATCTAAAGAGGAGCTTGACCAGCGATTACAAGAAGAAACAGAGAGAGTTCGAGCTCAACTAAGTTAAGAATATAAGGCAGAGATGCAAAAGATGTGTAAGGAGTTTGATGCTAAGTTTCAACAGACTATGATGATGATGGGCACAACTGAACTTTAAATGCCTCAAGTGTCTGAATTGTTACAGGTAATAATCACACATCTTCTAAAATCTTCTCAAGTTTAATTTCATCCATTTAAGTTTATTTAATATGCCTGAAGTAATTTCTTTCTATGTTTCAAGATTTACCTATGATTAAAAGTAGGAAGGGTAGTAATAATCAGACATAACAACTGACAATTTTTGATCCTGACCTTGCCCAAGGCAATGGATTGCCGTGTGCTCTCTATATGGACTTTGAAGGTTCATCTCATCATGTCGCTAGTGGTTGAGTATTCTTGGGTGCAACATTCCATGGCAAGAAAGTTCCGAAGGATTAAGTGAGGGTTGTGGATTCAAATCTAACATGTGATTTCACCATTGACAAGAAGGACCTTGTTCAGTTCCTCAACTTTGAAGAGCTGGATATAGTCTTCATGCAGCTGGCTATTTTGTAAGTTACAATATCATTTTTTTTATTTCATGTTATACTTATGTTAGTGGCAGTCTCACCCAAGAGGGGGGTGAATTGGGTGAGTTATAAAAATCTTGCGTATTAAAACAGTAAGCTAAATAGAAACAGAGAGCGTGAGTTAGAATGATTTCACTGTAGAGAGTGGACACAAAGTTTATATTGGTTCGATCTCAACCACCTGACCTACATTTAGTCCTCAAAACACCTCTGAGTATTTCACTACGCTCCAAGATTAGTCGGGCTCTTGGTATCGCGGTACAGCAATTGATTCGCTCAATCACTCCCCCTTACTATCCGTAAGATTACAAACCCACTCAAGAGTCCACACTCTTGAGTTTCACTCAGAAAGTAATTGAAGATGATAGATAAAGCTCTCTTACAAAGTAAATAAATGAGAATCACTGAAGCTCAGTATTATCAAGAACAGAGTATTGAATGCAACAGTAAATTATTAACAGAAGGTAGCTCGTGTATTTAATTCTTGCATTCAATGCTTCTTCATGCCTTTTATATTTGAGAAAGTTTAATAACCGTTAGACAGAAGAGCTTCTAGCCATTGAGAGTTCGGTTGCGTGTTTTCTCAGTTGCAACGGTTCTCACCATTAATGCTTTTGACATGGTAGGTTACAAACTACTAAGCAACCATTGGATAACCGTTGAACTTTTCTTTGTAATCTGTAACAATACTTTAATCAAATAAGTTTTCCTTGCAGAGTAAGACTCAAGAACACAATTGAACAAATGAATATTGATTTATTCAAAAATGGAATCAATTAGTAGTTGACAGTATTGAACACGAAATGAAAATCCTTGATTGAAGTCATGATTGATGACTGATTGATTGATCAAGTTATCGATCATTCAAAGTGAGAACTTTTAAAACTGGTAACTACATTTATCGATTAAGAGATGGATTAATCATTGATCGATCAAGTGATCGAAAAGTGAAAAGAATGACTTCAGAAAAACATGTAAAGAATAGTCTCAAGATCACTTTCTATTTTGAGATCCTTAAAATAGAGAATTAAGATAATCAAGAACGCCGAGAAAAGCTCGAAGAGAAATAATCAACGTATTTTGATAGTTACTGTAACTAGTTGAAATAAGTCAATGATCGGTCAAGTGATCGATAAATATTTGATCGATCATGTTATCGATAAAGCTAAGTGATAGAAATAGATTTCCAAGGAGTAATGATCGAGTATTTTATCGATAAATAGATGATGGATAAAGTGATCGATAAAAGATCAAGAAAAATATTCTAAGAGAAAAAATCAAGCTGTATAATTTATCGAATAGATGATCGATTAAGGATTGAGCAATCAGGTGATCGATAAAACAATATCTGAAAGATTTAATCCATAAAAACCAAGAAAGAATTTGATCAATCACGTTATGTGAAAAAGAAGGTTTTAGAAGATTGGATGATCGATAATTAGATTATCGATCAAGTGATCGAAAAATAACTTATCACAGTAAAACATTAGGATAATGATGATCGATCATTTGATTGATAAAGTATTGATCGATCAAGTGATTAATAAAAGGCTTTGACAGCAATCTTGAACAAAGAGATAAACAGGTAAGTTATGAAGCAAAGACAGAACAAGTTATCGAAAAACTATTGATCGATAAATAGTGATTAAGACAAAACATAAAGTGAGTAGAGGGCTTTACCATTTATCTGTCTTTTCATTGATGACTTAATTATCGATCATGTGATCAATAAATATTTACCAGATGTCACACCCTGATAATTTTATTCTAACTGATGAATGATTTGTGACTGACTAAGGCCAAGTAGTATAGTAGACTGGTAGAGGATCCAGGCTATGGGGGAAAAATCAGGATAGGGACATAACGGTCATTTCTGAAAAGATCAGTTAAGAAAGGGCAGTATTGGAAATAATGTCCAAATTTCCTGAAAATTCCCAGAAAATCATGAAAAATAGAAAGGAGGGTACAGAATAATATTTGAGGCTTAGAAGATGAATATGAGATTAAAAATAATTTATCAGGAAATTATTTGTAATTATTGGAATTTTTGGTTAATTAAGGAAAATTAGCCAATTTCCATTATTTAAAATATATAGAGGCCTCAAAAAATTCAAGGAAAAATATGGATAAATTATGTGACATATTATCCTAATTTATAAAATTATTTCCCACCTTTGGATGTACAGAGGTTAGCTTAAAGAATATTTATTACCGAATTATTATCGGTAGAATAGTGATTTTTGGCAGAATAAAATTTAGAAAATTATAGAGGGAGATAAAACTTGAGAAAAATCATGGATTACCCTTGGAATGAGGGGAATTTAATGAGGTGTTGAAATCAAAATTTTGTGACAGTAAATTGGACAGGATTGTTGGAAAATCGGACCGGAAATACACTAATAATCAGTGGATTGCACTGATTATTGGATGAGTCATACTTCTCCCAATATTAAGAGCAATAATTCGGCCAAAATTAGAAGGGGAGGACAAAGTTGGAATTTTTCAAATTGTTCAAGGGCATAAAGGGAAATAAGAGACAAAACAATAAAATAATATTTATTTTCCACATGAAAATCACATGGTGATTATGTGTCCCTACATGTGTCACTTTCTTATGGTGTGTGCCCTAAGATCTGTCCACGTGTAAAGTAGAAAAAAATGGACGGCCGAGATCGCATCTTTTTCCCGAAGGGCATTTTCGGCATTTTGAAATATCAAGGCCTATAAATACCCCCCCTTTCATGAAGAATTCGGCCAAGAGGTTTTGTTGGGAGAGAATTTTGTGTTCTTGAGTTCTAGGAGAGAGAAAGGAAGAAAGAAGAGAGAGAAAGAGAGAAAGCAAGCTTAGACACCTCTAATCGCCGATTAAGCGCTAATTAAGGTATGTTTATCTCCCTAAGTGTTAATTATTTTTAGTTGATTATTTATTTGAGGAAGATTAGGATTAATTACCTTGATTAATTATGGTTTAGTGATAGCTAAGATTAATCATGTTGTTTGATTAAGGATTAGTAAGTGATTAAGGTTAGCTACCCTAATTAATCAGTGATTAGTTATGATAATTGAAGGATGATTAATTATGGTTAATCATGTTGATTAAGGATTGATTAAAGCTTAATCATATTGATTAGAGAATGATTAATGATTAATCATATTGATTAGGAAATGATTAATCATGTTGATTAAGGAATAAATAATGGTTAATCATGTTGATTAGAGAATGATTAATGGTTAATCCAAAAAGGGATTAGTGATTTAATCTTAAAGGATTATGACTATGTGACTTGAGGACCTTAATTAAGTATTGGATTAAGGACTAAGGGTTAGTGATTAACCAAGAAAACATGATTAATCATGGATTAAGGAAGAATTCCAAGACCTTAATTGAGGATTAAGGCTTGGTCAAACCAAGGTCAAAGGTTTAGGAACGGTATACAGAAATTATAAATTGAAAGATACAAGGGTAGCATTATATTGAGAAAGAATGGTATACTGGATATGGAATTTACCATACCCTTACTATATGGTTGATAGGCAATTCTTCTGGAAACCTAGGAGGATCTCCAGCAAGGGATCAAGGAGGAAACGTTAAGCAAGGAATTGAGGTAGCGTGAACTGCAATTATTTTGTTGATCTGCATTTGGTGTATCCGCTATGTGTGTTTATGTGCCATGAGAATGTTATGTACAGATGATGTGAACTCCTTGCAATGTATGCCTTGGCTCTTGCATGATTGAGTTTTGACCAGAATGATTATATGCTCCATGATATGATGACATGGATACAGAATAGTTATGGCATGGCATAAAGACTAGAAATGTTATTTTACTGCATGTAGCATGACATCTTATGCATGTTGACTTGATGGTTGTATGTTCAATGCTACTGGGATTTCTATGAAATCTCATTCCTCCTATAACATGATATCCTAGATGCCACTACTGCCAAGGAGAAGGGAAAGGAAATAGTCATGGCTTGAGGAAGTTATGAATTATGTAATGTATTATACGGTTTTGAACCTTTCTCTTTCAAGCCATGTAAACATGCTATGATCATGAATACATGATATGATAACCTTTTTGGAATGTATATTAATGATAGAATAGCTTTACATGTGATTATAGTATGATTATAGTGAAAAACGAAATGCTGTTAGAATTAGTGAAAAAGGGGATAAAAATGGTCTAGATTTGACCAAACTTTGACCAATGAAGACCCTGGTCAAATGGTTGACTTTTTCCCTGAAATTTGGTATGCAAATAGATCTTATTTTTCCCTTTAAAATGAGTGGTAAAGCGTCACAATCGGAGCTCTGTGTAAGAAGTTATGCCTTTTCAAAGTTAGGCAAAAATCCTGGAAAATAGAAAAATGACCAAATGAACAGTACTTTTCGAAATTGAAAACGAATGCGTTTCTGATTAAAGCGGAACCTGAGGTCATTTTTCCTTGATAGATGATGTTAAGAGCTTCGAGTGAGACTTGGAACGACCTCATTTCGATTTTTCTAGAATTAGTTATGATTTTTCAAAGTTATGCCAAGTTTAAGGTTACGGTGAATAGTAATGCGGGAAAAGAAATTTTCAAATTCTGGTTTTTCAACCCGGTAACCTTAGATTGCGCTTCCGAATGTCTTAACTTGGCACAACATAAGGTTGTAAACGTAAGGTGTTACACCAGACTTGTCCCATTATTTGACAGCTATTCGATCATTAAGTTATTGATCAACTGATCGATAATTTTCTGTAAACTTTTATACATAATTGAGTTAACAATGATCGATCAACACATTATCTATCAAGTTATCGATAATTTCTTGATCGATCAGGTAATCGATCAACACAGATTCTTTAATTTGTTATCATCAAAACTGTAATTCTAACAATTTATGCATGTCTTAATGTTTCTTATTTGAACAATAGACACTTTACCTGGGTCTGCCAAGATAGAGGACTTAAGGCACATATGGGTTTATGTGTCCTCAAAAGGTGCAAAAAGTAATAAATACTGTGGAAGTAAGGTTGATCTACATGATGACTACAAAACTCGAACGAAAAAGAAATTATATTTTGCACCTTATGTGGAAGGATAAGTATATTATTATATTTGAGACACATAAATTATATATACAGGATTATAATCAATATGCATGGTTTGTATTTTGCAGTTATTATTGGACCCACATTATTTTTCCCCTTGATAATAATGTCTACTAGTTCAATTCCCTTCGTGGAGGTCAACAAGACGAAACTAGAGATATCATTCACACATGAGTTTAGGCTTATATATTTATTACGTGGAAAGTTTACAAAAACATGCTTTAATATTTTTTTTTCTAATTGCTGATAGGGCTTTCATAGTTTTAAAATTATGGCTAAGCAGAAAAATAAGCAACTAGCAACATAGATTCTCCCAAAAATGTTGTTTTGAGCTAAGTATATGTTTATAAATTTTTTAAATAATCAAAGTTAATGTTGATAAATTTTTTTAGATGATCAAAATTAGATATTCAATTTTATGTTTCATTTTGTTAGTACCATTGTCAACTCGGGAGTATTGAATGCGATATTATGTCATCCGCTATATGAATGACAATATTGAGACATGGGTTATTAGGAAGTTAGACGAGGTAAATATAAGTTACATTGTAATTTTTTTAATTCTTTTCACATTTTTGATCAAGTTAACTAATGACTATATTATTTTTAATTTACAAGCATTTCAAGATAATGTGCCACATGAAACCGAGGAAATCAACATAACGATGGATACTTTGTCAACAATATTGCTTGAGAATTTTGAAAATATGAAACAGTTAAGTAATTCACATTTAAGTTTATTGTTTAATTATTAACTAGTTAAGTTGTTGATTATTAGGTGTAGTTGATTGAATAAGAATTGGATGTTAGTATTAAGATTGAATTTACGTCTTGAATTGTTTTGGCATTTTTTTGCTATGCCAGTTGGAATTGGTTTGTAAATTGCAGCAAGGTCATATAGAAAATTCAGCACAGTATGTAAAAAAAATTCACAAACATTTCGTGGCAGTTATTTGGATAATCACTGTGAAATGAGTTTTTAACAGTGGTTAAATACTATAACCATCGTTGAAAACAAACCTTTCACGGTGGTTTGTTTCATAAAACTGTAGTGAAAAGTTAACTTTCCATAGCGGTTTTCACAGTGGTTTTTATATAAACCGCCGTGAAAAGTTTTTTTTCACTATAGTTATAAATCGCTTTGAAATTTTCTCTTTACAATGTTAACAGAATTCACTGTGGCTCCAAAACCACCATAGAAAGCCCATTTTAACCACTGTTAAATGGCTTTTTTTCGAGTAGTGATACCATCCAGTTGGTTCCCAAAATATCTAAAAGAACTTAATAGATGCCATATCATATCATTGCTATTGCAGCTAGGATTTTTTGTATCAGTCACAAACTAATTTACCTACTTCTCCTGTTCTTAATATAAAAGCTAATTAGAGAGTTAATATTGGCACTACTACAGAAAAAGCTAACTGTAGCACTTATTTTTTCACTTTTGTAGTATTTTCAAAATGCTACATTGAAACCTGCTATGAAAGATGTTGGGAATAAGTTGTAGCGCTTCTAAAAGGACTACAAATTTTTTTTTAAATTTTTTTAAAACAGTAACTTTCTATAGTGCTTTCTTAGGAAGTTCACTTCTTATAGCCCTTTCTCAGGAAAGCGCTACAGAACATGTAAGCACTATATCAAGTTATCATTTCTGTAGCACTTTGTTAAGGAAGTGCTACATAAGTATTTTTTGTTTTAAAAAATTGATTGATATTCTGTAGCACTTTTTTAATGAAATGCTACATAATATATAATTGTTTTAAAAAAATTCTATATAATTTCCAAAACCACATTTACAAAAACTTTACATAGAAATTTCTCAACTGCCAGCAAAATTCAGAGATCAAATACATACAATATAATTATCAGAACAACATAGCTAATTAATTAGCAAACTTAGATCACTGCTATGTATATTGACAGCAGTTGTAAACAAGATCAATATAATTCTAATTCTACAATATAATAAATACATCTAACAGTGATGGTTACACTTACTAGTATTATATTTTTATTTAGTTCTCAACTAAAGGTGAAACATAGAAGAGAAGCTATAAAAACAACGCGCTCATATAAAGTATTGTTGGAACACATATATCTACACTACTCTTCAATTAATGACTTCATTTACTTGGTTGTTAGTGTACTTTGCGTAATGTGCATCTGCATAATAATGCGCAATAATTTACACAGCCAACTAAAATGGCTAAAAATTAACTATTAGACAATAATTAAAGTTAATAAACAATATAAAGTTAAACTAATTAAAACTACTTACATTATTAAGAATAAAAGTTTGATCATGAGTAATAATATCCTTCATGAATCTCATAATATAGTAACCACAATAATTATTATTGGGTTGGAAAGCACACTGCAGCAATATCATCAAATAGTTAAATCAATTTATGAATGCAAGTGGTTTATTTTCAAAACTTGAGTAAATTTAAATAGATAACTTAATCTCTTTCCACACGTAGCTTTTTGCGGTGTCTGGGGCTTTATTATAACCCGATGATGCAGAATCTCGATAGCCAATCAACGCACTAACAAAATAAAGTTGAAAGTAAATTGGTTCTTCAATCATACAAATATACACAGACGTGCATGGGCATCTAGTGGAAGTTTCCCAGGTTCAAGCCATCTCTTTTAACTAATAGTATATAATCAACTAATTAATCCAGCACAACTCAATGATTTTCCACAACTGAAAACAAAACAAAAATCATATTTGCCAACATATATCAAATCTAAAATAAAAAGCATTAAAAGCCAACAAATTAAATATTGTGACATTACTTCTTTAATTATTCTTCTTGTTGTCTCATATCTTTATACCATTTTAACTTGCATATCTCACAATATCATATTACAAAACTATGTAAATAGTTGTTTAAATAATGTTCTTTACCTTAATAAAATTTAATAGTATAACAACTTAAAAATTTCAGGTCCTAAAACTTCTTTTTAACTAATGGTACTTAATTAAATAATTCATATGGCATATGCCATCAATTTTCACAGCCCATAACAATAAAGATCATATTTGCCAACATATTATTCCACCTAAAATAGAAAATAAAAAATTATAACTATCACACATTTCCACATGTAACTGATAATAATTAATCATATCTCATTAATTTTCTGACATACTTCAAGTTTTCACCAATGAATAATTTTACAAAATCTAACCAACTAAAATAAAAAATATTAAGCAAGTTAAAATATTTATTACTAACAAACTTAAATTTGTAAGCTTTTAAAATAAAATTAGCTTAAAAAATAAAAATACTTACAATGTATTGTAGATTGAACTAAACTATATTGAGTTCTGTGCAAAAATAAATAAATAAAGTAAAAAGAGAGTGTGGGAGGGAAAGAGGGGTCAGGACAAAGGGAATAAAAATCTACAATGCATTGTAGATTGAGTAGAACTACATTGAATACCCTGTAAAAAAAATAAATAAATAAAGTAAAAAGAGATTGGGGATGGAGAAGAGGGGTGAGGACAAAAAAAAATAGAAATAGGGATTGGGAAAGGTGGGTACAAGAAGGGGGTGTGGAGGGAAAGTTGGAATATGGACAAGGAAAGGGGAGTTGGGAAGGGAAAGTTGGAATAGGGATAAGGAAGGGGGAGTTGGGAAGGGAAAAGGGCGGGGACTGTGGGTAGGGACGGGAAGGAGGTAGGAATGAGGAAGGAAAAATGATATGGGGACAGAAAAAGGGTAGGAATAAGAACGGGGAAAATGGGATGAGGACCGTGGGTGGAGACAAAAGAATGAGGTGAGAATAATGGGTATGAAAAGTAGAAGTGGAAAGGGAAAATGGGAGGTACAAACAGAGTGGTGAGGACGCTTGGTGAAAAGGAAAAGGTGAGTGTGGAGATAGGAGGGAGTTGTGGAGAAATGGAAAACAAGAAAAAATGGTGAAGACGAGCAGTGGGAGTAGTGAGGTATGACGGTGTGGGGAAAAAAAGAGGAAAAATAAAAAAAAGAGAGAAATAAAAAAAAATTATGTCACGTGGTATAGCGTTTATAGCAAGTGGCATCTCTTGTAGTGTTTTTTTAACCAATGCTACAGGAGATATTTATTTTTTTAAAAAATGCTTTTGTAGTGTTTTTTTGAGAAAGGGCTACAAGAAGCATCATACTAGCTGTATCACTTTTTTAGAAAAATGCTAAAGAATATGCTTTTTTAATAAATTAATGAGTATTAGTTGTAACAGTTTGTTAATTAAATGCCACAAAACAGGCACTACAAATCAAATATTTTTGTAGTAGCGTGGTCCTATATGTAAGACCTATTTCACATACATGTTTATCAAATTGTTTTCTAAACTAACTTTGTTGATATTCCTCCAACAATAATTATGTAGGGGAGAGAAGGAGAAAATTAAGGAAGATACTCAAGGTATTTTACAAAAAGCACATCATATTAACTAATTTGGCTGTCATTTTTAATCTACTCAAATTAATTAATTAGTTCTTATATTAAGTATCAAATGAGTAACATCTAAACTGATATAACCTATGGTGTTAAACAGAACTAATAGAAGTGTTTTCGAGAGAGCATTATATATGTTGATATTATACAGAGCTAACATTACATATATTGATATTATCACAGATGCTCTCGTGGGCCAAATCAATGACGCATCAAATACGACAGAATTCACATCTACAACATATTTCATGGGCTCCGCGACGTACGTAACATCATTTTGCGTGTGTGTGTGTGTGTGTGTGTGTCACATGCACGTGTTCTCCCACGGAAAGGTCATAAAACGAAAAGGTGTGTGTGCATTGATTAAGACCTGCAAAGCAGTACACACCACCTAGGTCTTTGTATATCTGCTTGGTTCTTGGATAAGAAGTTGTGAAACCTCACGCCATTAATTAAAGATATCACAATTGGTTGGCCAAAAAATTAAATAAGGTGTCTGTTTCTGTCGCATAATGACGTGGCTTTAATTGTCACTAACTTAATTGTTGTCGCCATTTAATTTGATAAGTTAAAATTATTATTTGTTAAGTTGATGTGGTCATTTTGTTTTTTTATTAGATTTTAAATTCAGTGATGTAGGCAATTTTGCTAATTACTATAAAATTTAATTCCAAATTAATTGATAAGGACTTCACAGCAATTAAGTCATTTCAGGGTCTAAATTATTGGGATTCGCATATTTGGATGGTAATATAATTTTTGTATGTTTTTCCCTTATAAATATTCTCATCATACTTACACCATGAACCCAAAGCAAAGAAGCTAACATTCCCATCATCCTCCCTCCGTAGTTCATTAAGCTTTTTTTGGTTGGCACATAAAATGGCCAAACCATTTTCACCAACTATAGAGTTCACTGTGAGGAGGTGCCAACCAGAGCTGGTGGCTCCGGCCAAGCCTACCCCTCATGTGGTTAAGTTACTCTCTGACATAGATGACCAAGCATCTCTAAGATTTCAAATTCCATTATTCTTCTTTTATCCTCACAAGCCTTCCATGGCAAGAAAGGACCCTGCTAAGCTTATAAAAAAAGCACTCGCTAAAACCCTAGTCTTTTACTATCCTTTTGCAGGTCGACTTAGGGAAGGGCCTGGTCGCAAACTTATGGTAGATTGTAATGAAGAAGGAGTCATTTTCATTGAAGCTGATGCAGATGTTTCTCTTCACCAATTTGGTGACCCTCTTAAACCTCCATTCCCTTGCTTTGAAGAGCTTCTTTATAATGTCCCTGGTTCAGAAGGAGTCACTAATTGTCCCCTCTTACTCATACAGGTTTACTCATATACTTTTTCTCTCATTAATTTGAATGTTCACAGCCGTCAAGCATTCAGACGTTATTTAAAGTTCCAAACTCTACGGTTTTTAACAATCATATCATAAAAAGGATAGTGTTCGCCTTAAATTACTCCGACATGTGTTAATGTTGCTTATTGTTTTACATTTAATTAAGGTTACACGTCTGAAGTGTGGTGGATTCATTTTCGCTCTTCGCTTAAACCACACTATGAGTGATGGTGCTGGTCTTGTTCAGTTCCTCAAGGCTTTAGCTGAGATAGCACAAGGTGCTTGTGAACCTTCAATCCCTCCAGTTTGGCGCAGAGAGTTACTAATTGCGAGGGACCTACCTCGTATTACATGCAGCCATACCGAGTACGATGAAGTGCCAAATGATGACGATGATGAAACAAGAAACGAAGACATGGTCTACGATTCTTTCTTCTTTGGTCCTAACCAGTTAAAAGCCATTCATCGATTGTTCCCTCATCACCAACATCATCAAAACTCTACCTTTGAAGTACTCACAGCATTCATATGGCGTTGTCGCACCATAGCTTTACGGCTCGAACCACACAAGGAGGTTCGTTTCATGGCCACTAGAAATGTAAGGGGTATACAGTCGAACCCTCCATTGCTACCATCGGGTTATTACGGCAACGGTTTCGTGTTCCCGGCCGTCGTCACCACCGCCGGAAAACTCTGCAGAAACTCATTTGGGTATGCTTTAGAGCTGGTCAAGAAATCAAAAGCTATGGCAACAGTAGAGTACATACAATCTGCAGCAGATCTCATGGTGATTAAAGGACGGCCTAGTCTTACTCCCTTAAGGGCTTGGGCTGTGTCTGATGTAACCCGTGCTGGTTTTGAAGACGTTGATTTTGGTTGGGGTAAGGCAATATATGGTGGACCAGCAATGCCTGGTGCTGGAGACTTCCTTGGAGCAAGCTTCTTTGTTCCACATAAGAATGCAAAAGGAGAAGAAGGCATTGTCGTACCAATTTTCTTGCCACGCAAATCTATGATGATATTTATGAAAGAGTTAGAGAACAACATGATAATTAGCAAACTATGATAACTAGCCAGAGATCGTGCTTTGTGATTCACCTGAAGTTTGTGTGTACGCATGTATAAGCGTTCATAAATATGAACTTATGGACATATAGGAGGCAAATCGTTTGGGTGAATATACTATTGCTAGTGTCTACATTTTCTCATTTCACGAAGAAGCTGTTTTCAGAGAACCTATTAGGCCGCTTTTTGAGAGGACAACATATGAGCTGGCTCGAGTGTTCTAATGGTCTTAGATCCTAGTCCTTGCATTTCTAGTTAGTCAACAGTGCAGTTTGTATAATTAAGATGCGTACCATGTGTTTGATATGTTGCTCCCGTGACTTTTTCTGTCTTGTTCACTGAAAAAGTATTGATATTCTGTTTCAGCTATGAAGTAGGAATTATAAAATTAAAAACACTCGTATTCATATTTTCAAATTAAAATTCATGGATCTTAGTACATCATTCATTCCTTCCATATTATGAATTGGTTTGGTTTGCACAATGACAAGCACAAGGGTTTTTCATATGCTTTCACTTGCTAAATATCACGCAGTACAAAGGATTTTGATGGATGGTTGCAAGGATTGATTGATTGATGATGTTCAAGAAAAGCTTGCAATGAGAAATAACCATTTTGCTACAAGTTTGCTTCTCCAAAACTATAAAACGTTGTAAATCCAAAACTATAAAATGTTGTAAACAAGAGGCTGAGTAGGAGAAAGAAGACATTGGTACGATGACCATTCTGGACATCACAACCTCGCTTTGTCTTTACTTTCGACCTCATTCTTAAGGACACCATGTGTTCAACGTTGGATCATTTTGTAAAATCTCATGACAGTCTTTTAGTTAAAGATGGAAGAGTCATTATTACTGAAGCTTCTTCTTATGTATAGCGATTTGAACATCAACTTATTATTAGAAGGGCAAAGATCTACTTATAAACGATGCTTTGTGTTTTGGGATTGCCAAAGACGGAATTTACTTATGCATTTAATTATTTCAAAACTTCTTGGGTCACTTGTATTTTCATTTCCTGAAATGGGTTGGATCTCTCTATATGGCTAGTTCTTGCTTGGGTCATAGAGAAAAGTGGATGTCCTAGAGCTACATATGTGTTCTGCGCTCGGCCCAACATGTGTCCAAGCCTCGAGACAGTTAATGGATTTTCAATGTCGGCTTGCATTCTAGTTGTCATTATGTCAATGTCTCTCTATCTTTCCATGTCAAGGTGGCAACGACTACTTAAGCTTTTGAAAGCTACTTGGTTCTATTTTGTTGATCAGCACAGTCAAAATATGCATTCTTGGATCAGGAGGACAAGGTTGATTTTAATGGGACGTAATTCTTAATGTCATGAAAGGGTCTAATTACACTATGGCATAGGTGGTAATGTAGGTTGAATTTGCAGGTTCAACTTGTCAAAAAATGACGTGTTGAGTTGATAAAATGTGAGTTTGTTTTGAGGCAAATCTTTTTTAGCCCATATTCGCCAACTCACAATTCGTCATGAGCTAACCTTTTTTTTTTAAAAAAAATTTTGGAAGTTTTTATTTTAATTTTAATAAGAAATTTTTTTTATCATTTTCACTTAATTTAAATATAGTTTTGCACTTTGTTAGGGGTAGGGGTGGAAACAGGCCAGGCGGCTTGTCAGGGGCCTATGGCCTGGCCTGCATTTGGCCTGGCCTGGCTTGGCCTGTTTCCCAAAAATGATAGGCTCAGGCCTGTTTGAAGGCCTGTTTAGTTAAACAGGCTAGGCTTAGGCTTTTTAAAAAGCCTGTTAAGCCTGTTAGGCCGGACTGGGCCTGTTAAGAATTTATAATTATAATATATAAAAAATTAATTAATGCTATTATTGTTAATGTGTTTTTTTAATTTATTTTTTAATTTTAATATATAGTTAATAGCTTAATCTTTTCTTAGATTTTGAAGTTTAGATGACAAGTGAAGATAAAAATATAATTTAAAATAATAATATTAATAAATAATGTGATTTTTAAATCTTAAAAATATAAAAAAAATAGGAAAGAAAAATTTTGTTTCAAGAATGATAAATTAACTAACTTACGTATTATGTTAATTTAAGTATGATATCCTCTTTATTCATTATAAAATTATTATTTTTTCCTCTTTATTTATTTGTTTTAATTTTAATTTTTTGTGTGTACTTAAACGTAGTCTTATTCCAAATTTTAACATATAATTACAATTAGTTTTCAATAACATTCTTATAAATTATAATTAAGATTTAAAATAGTAGGTATGATACTAAAATTTAAATAAAAGACAAGACTAAAAATTTAATTATTATGTACGTTTTTTTAATCTTAGCTTTTTTAAAAAAATAATTATTATAATTTGAATTTTTTAAAAATACAGGCCTTTTAACAAGCTTCAGGCCAGGCCAAGCCTTTACACAAGCCAGGCTCAGGCTGAAAAATAAGCCTGTAACAGGCCACAGGCCAGGCTCAGGTCAATAGGCTCCAAAACAGGCCTGGCCTGTTAAGAGCAAGGCCTGGCCTGTTTCCACCCTTAGTTAGGGGCTTTGATTCTATATTTGATTTCTTTTTTTAAAAATTATTTTATCATTTCTATATTAATAAAATAAATATTAAAAATAGATTATATGTTTATATTATTTGTAAGTCTTGAGATTGATTAATTATATAATTATGTAAAAATATAAAAATAAGTAGAATTAATATTTAGAAAATTTTAAAATATATGTGTAAAAATAGAAATGTGGATCGATTGAATATCAATCCGCCAGGAGGTAGGTCTTCTAAGCCCAACTTGCATGGACTTCAACCAGTGGCAGGCTGGCCGATAAGTAGTGACCCAACCTGCATTGATCATGTTAATGGGCCACCAATAAGTACGGATGGTGACTTTGATCACATTAATGGGCCAAGAGATGAAAGAATTGGGGCCTGGGAGGTGTCGAGGATTTTGTGAATTCGGTTTCCTCTCTGCCTCATATTCTTCCCTTCACGTCCCTGTGGCTGCCATTCGATTCCCTCTGACTATTCTCTTTTATCTGATTCAATTTCGGTTCTGTTTCAGATTAGTTTTTGTTCTTTCAGATAAGGCCACAAGCATGGTTCAAAAAACCGGACCGGACCGGACCAGCTGGTTCAGACCGGAAACCGGTGAACCGGCCAGTTGTCCGGTCTAGTTCACCTCTTAAACCAAGGGAAGACTAGCCCAGTATAACTCGGCCTGAACTGGAGAAACCCGGTGAAAACCGGACTAAACCGTTGGTTTGATGGGTCTCTCCGGGTTGCTTATATTTTTCCTAGCAACCAAGAAAAAAAAAGAGATGAGGAAGAAGAGCGGGAGAGGAGGAGGATGGAGGACCGAGACAAGGGGAGGAAAGAAGACCGTCACTGGTGCTCTGCCGTATTTATTCTGTCATCGTTGTTCTCTTTTGCTAAGAGCCGCTCGCATCTACGTAGGAAGAATGAAGAAACCATGGAAGCTATCAGAAAAATGGGTTAGACCGTCACACACATAAATGAAGATGAAGAGGGACGCTGCTGGAAATCAGAAAGTCAAGACAGGAAGAGAAGTCTGTCACTGTGCTCCCACACTTTAGAGTGTTAAACACTCAACCTATAAAGTAAGAGAGAGAGAGAGTAAAAAAGAACAAGAAAAGAAATAGAAAATATAAGAGTGGTCACATGACATGAAGGAAATTTTTAAAAAAATGAAAAGAAGAAAGAATTTATATACATAAAGAGCATAGTTTAAATAAGATTAGATATTTTTTCTCATATTTAAATATAAATACTTTATACATTTGAACTAAATTATTATTTTAATAATTACCGGTTTGATTCCGATTTGACCACAACTTGACTCAATAACCCTTGAACCACTATCTTAACCGGTTCAGTGTCCGGTCCAGTTTTTTGAACATTGGCCACAAGTGTCCCAACCAATGCGTTCAAATAATAAGATTCCAATATAATATTTATATGATTTTGAAGAGGGCTAAGCCCAAAGATATAGAAACAGGAAAAAAAAAACCAACAAAACTTAAAAGTGTTGGGCTGTATGCAATCCAATGGAATAAGCCCAATCATAATTAGATCCACAGGTCCAGTATCCAGTATGGGGGGGGGGAAGAAACTAAAACGGGATGTCCCGGTCCTATCCTGTCCTGACTAGGACTGGGATAATATTGGGACGGGATGCAGGATAGAAATCCCTTCCCATCTTTATTCATCGGGATGAGTAGCTTGTCCCAGTCCTTATTTTGATATATGTTTTTGCTATTTGCAAGTCAACTATTATAAAAAAAAATTGTTAAAGTATTATAAGAAATATTGATTTAGGATTTTGCAGTTTTCACCATCTACATTTGTCATTATTCCTTAGCTTATATGCATTGAAATTAATTAACTAAAAAGATGACTCCTTCTTTGGTAGTTGATTTAAGTTAATCTTATCTTATGGACTCACTTGTATCTTCCACAAGTTCACTTGACAAACATACGTTTTTATTTATTTATTTAGAAAAGTATATTTAAAAAGAACACACACATGCTCATTTCCTTCCGACATATTCAATACCAACGGGATCAGATAACTGACAGGTCAATCTCTCACAACGTAGCAAATTAAGATTCAAAATTTGTTGAGAGAGATATTTATATTTAGTGTCCGATAGTATCTCGAACAGAATTACCTCTAATAGAAAAATACCTATACCTAAAAAAGAAAAATATTACCGCAAATACTCTCTTTGGGCCCAAGCAATAATACATCGAATTCACAACTACATGTTACATTAACGCCTAGAGGCACTACAAAAAACAAGGTATTAGCGATGGAATAAAATTCCGTCGCTAATCCTTCACAAATTCCGTCACAAAATTAGCAACAGAATTTAGTGACGGAAAATTTTTGTCGCTAAATTAGTAAAGGATTAGTGACGGAATCTTATTCGGTCACTAACTTCTATCACAAGTCCGTCACTAATTTCATCTTAAATGATTAGTGACGAAAAAATTCCGTCACTAATTTCTATCACCAATCCGTCACTAACTCTCATTCCGTGACAGAAATTAGTGACGGAACTTTTCCGTCACTAATTTCTGTCGCAATTCCATCACTAATCTGTGACCAAAAAAATATAATATAAATATATAACAATTATTTTTTAAACTTATTATTAAAATAAAATATAATATATCATAATTTTTAAATAATATATTATATAAAATTAAAAATACAAATATTATAAAAGAAAATAAAAATAAAAATATATAATATACTTATTATTTTGTTAAATATTTGAATTAAAATATAAATTATTAGAATTTTTTACTAAAATATAAAATTAAATTCAAATAAATCATAATATATTAAATTATATAATATATATAATTATGTATATAATATTTATTATATATATATTTGTATTTGTTACTAGAAATATTATATATATATATATATATTTTAAAAGAATTTCATAGGTGCTTCTCATATCAACTGGCAAAAGCATCAGCACACACGCAGGAGGTCTCAGATTCAAACTAGTTTGTGACGTGGCGATAACGTGGATAAGGCGATGATGTAGTAGCTTATAATGATAGGCATGTGGTGATGACGTGGCAGCTCCTAATGATGGACACATGGTGATGACGTGGACGCTATGATGACATGGCTACATGGGAGAGAGGAAGAGTTAAGGTGGCATTTAATGATGGACATGTGGCGATGACATAAATGAAGAGATGATGTGCCAACATGGGAGAGAGAGGAGTTGGTGAGGTGGCAGCCATTGATGACGTGGCGGCTTATAGTGATGGACATGTGGCGATAATGTTGTATTTTAAATTTACAAAATAAAAAAATTTAGTGATGGATTAGTAACAGAAATTTTCGTCACCAATTTGTGACGGAATTTTTCGTCACAAATCCATTATTATTTTGTGACAGAATTTTTATGGGATATTCGTTACTAATTAGCTACGGATTAGTGACAGAAAATTTTCGTCACTAATTTTTGTCGCTGATCCGTCAATTAGTGTTGCTAATTAGCGACAGAAGTTTGAATTCCGTCACTAATTATTTAGTAACGGTGGAATTAGTGACCAAAAAAATACTGTCACTAATTCCGTCGCTAAATGAATTTTGTCACTAATTTGTTGTTAATTCGTCATTAAATTCTATTGCTAATTTGATGTTTTTTTTGTGGTGACGTAATACCATATAGTATACCTCATGGGTTGCTTTACGTCGATAAAGATCTCACCATCATGTGAGTTACAAGCGAACAATTGATTTGGCCAAAAACAAAATAAAAATGCATATGTTTTTGTTGCATAATGACGCGGCCTCTGTAACTGAAAAGGGCTTTGATGGCAAACAAAGAGAAAAACTACAAAAACACGAGAATGTAATTGACTAATTTGGTTATCTCATTATGGATAATGAATAGGGGGAAAGGCATCTCGAAATATGAGAACTCTAAAATGATTGGTTGAAATGGCTTAATTCCCATGAAGTACTTGGAAATTATTTTGAAATTAATTAAATTTTTGTGAAATGACCTAATTGTCCTTGTTAAAATTAATTCACTATATGTCTTAGTTGTTGGCTAGGTTTGAACTTGGATTCTAGAGTTGCATGAGCACATTGCATGCCCCATCAAGGCAAGAGGCATTGGACAGTTAAACTAAACAAGCATTGTCATTTTGTTTCTCATAAGCACTTAAAAAAAGTATTTTTAGTTAAAATTCTGTTAACGTATTTATCTTCTGAAAAGTTAATCCAAACACCATTTAGTCATTTTAGGGTTTAAATTGGGATTTGCTTATTTGGGTGGCAATATAATGTTTGTGTCTTTCCCTTATAAATATTGCCGCCTGGCTTCCATCGTGAACCCAAAGCATAGCAGCTAACATCCTGATCATCCTCCTTTTAGTTCTATGTTTGGTAACATAAATGGCCAAACCATTTTCACCAAAAATAGAGTTCACTGTGAGGAAGTGCCAACCAGAACTGGTGGCTCCGGCCAAGCCTACACCTCGCGTGGTTAAGCTACTCTCTGACATAGATGAGTAAGAGCATCTAAGATGTCAAATTCCATTATTCTTCTTTTATCCTCACAAGCCTTCCATGGCAGGAAAGGACCCTGCTAAGCTCATCAAAAGGCATTCGCTGAAACCCTGTTTTTTACTATCCTTTTGCAGGTCGACTTAGGGAAGGAACTTGTCGCAAACTTATGGTAGATTGTAATGAAGGAGGAGTCATTTTCATTGAAGCTGATGCAGATGTTTGTCTTTACCAATTTGGTGACCCTCTTAAACCTCCATTCCCTTGCTTTGAAGAGCTTCTTTATAATGTCCCTGGTTCAGAAGGAGTCACTAATTGTCCCCTCTTACTCATTCAGGTCCTCTCATATATTTAGTCTTTTATTTCAAGCTTCATCAATTTTGTTTAGTTCATAAGTCATTCTCAAAAAAGAGGGTATACTTATGCTGTCATTTTTGCTCTTATTAATGTTGGACCAGAATTATCTATACCATGATAGGTTTTAACTCAAATGCCTCCAAGATGTGCTAATGTTGGTTATGTTCCCCCCCTTTAATTAAGGTTACACGTCTCAAGTGTGGTGGATTCATTTTCACTCATCGCTTAAACCACACTATGAGTGATGGTCTTGGTTTTGTTCAATTGGTGAAGGCTTTAGCTGAGATAACACAAGGAGGTTGTGAGCCTTCAATCCATCTAGTTTGGTGCAGAGAGTTACTAAATGCGAGGGACCCACCTCGTATGACATGCCCCCACACTGAATACGATGAAGTGCCAAATAATGATGATGATGAAACAAGAAACGAAGACATGGTCTACGATTCTTTCTTCTTTGGTCCTAACCAGTTAAAGGCCATTCATCAATTGTTCCCTCATCACCACCATCGTCAAAACTCTTCCTTTGAAGTACTCACAGCATTCATCTGGCGTTGTTGTACCATAGCTTTACAGCTTGAACCAGATAAGGAGGTTCGCTTAATGTGCAATAATAATGTAAGGAACAAAAAGTCGAACCCTCCATTGCTGCCACCGGCTTATTAAAGCAACGCTTTCATGTTCCCGGCCGTCGTTACCATCGCCGAGAAGCTCTGCGGTAACCCTTATGTGGGTATGCCTTGGAGCTGGTCAAGAACTCAAAAGCTATGACAACAGTACAGTACATACAAAGAGGACGGCCTAACCATATTTCCTTAAGGGCTTGGCAGGTATCAGATTTGACCCGTGTTGGTTTTAAAGACATAGATTTTGGTTGGGGTAAGGCAACATATGGTGGACCAGCAATGCCTGGTGCTGGAGACTTCCATGGAGTAAGCTTCTTCGTTGCCCATGGGAATGCAAAAGGAGAAGAAGGCATTGTTGTACCAATTTTCCTGCCACGCAAATCTATGATGATATTTATCAGAGTTAGAGAACAACATGATAATTAGCAAACTTTGATAACTTACTAGATGGTGCTTTGTGCTTCACCTGGAGTTTAAAATGAGCCACTTTATGTATGGGTTTGTTTGTGTGTACCCATGTTTGGGTTTGAGTGTTCATAAGCATGAAGTTATGGACATGAGTACCTTTTAGATCATTGTTGTTTTCAGGGTTGTATTTTTATAATGCAATATATGCATGAAATAATGTATTGTGATCCTTGCTAGATCAGAGTTTATCTTACAAAGTCAGCACAAAAGGAAAGGAATGTATGGTAGCACCAATTTGCTTTTCAATCAAATCATGAAGATTGGAATGTTAGGGTGAATATACTATTGGTTGTAGTGTCCATATTTTCCATGTTCATGAAGAGGCCGGTTTCAGATGCCCATTATGCCGTTTTTGAAAGGAGGACATCGGCTTGCTGGAGTATCTAGGAGCTGGGGGCCTCAGGATCCAGCACGCCCTTTTGTCAAGTAAAAGTAAAAACCTACCCTTGATCCATACTAGGAAAGGCGTGGTAATACTCCCTCCGGTATAAAATATAAGCTAATATTTGTTGAGAGGCTTGATTTTTTTATAAGATAACATTTCAAATTTGTCTAACCATTTAATGAATATTTTCCAATTTTACCCCTAACATATGTATTTAATTTTTTTGGTTATTGATGGCATTAATTATAAAAAGTGCTGGTTTACGAGGTATCAGAAAAGAAGGTGTTTCGAACAAAGTGAATAGAAGAGAGAAGCTTCAATGAATATTTTCCAACCTTTTTGTTTTTCAAATTACATTTGGGTTGACTTCTTTCCCTCCACTAATTCAATTTATTCATGACACACTCTCTCTCATCCTCTGCCCCAATATATTCTCTTTCCTTCTTTTTTTTTATTTATTTTATTTACTTCTTTCATTAATAAGGGTATATTTAGAAAACATATATATACCTTACACATTTATTGTCTTAAACTTTTTTAATTCATTTTTTGATAAACGTAAATGAGTTAACTTTAGCTTATATTTTGAACCGGAGGGAGTAACTAATAAGTCATTCATGATAAAACTTTTATGATACATTTTTTTACAAATTTTATGTTGATAAAAGGATCAAACGGTTTGATAAGTATTATTGGAAACACTGAAGCACTAAGATGTGAGAACCTCTTCTGAAAAAATGAATTTTGATTCACCTGTGAGTAATCAACCCTTTCAATTAAATCTAACTCAATTAGTTTCATCTCAATACTGTTCATGGCTTTTTTTGTACAAATTTTTCATGATTTTTATTGCTATTAAAGAAACACTCATAGTCATAATACCAACACTAAACCTAATGGGCCAATGAGTGTAGGTAAGGCCAAAAAGGAATGGGTGATCAACCCCTTAGTGGGCTTACCAACTAAAGTTGGGTTTAGGGTGAGAAGCTATTTTTCTATAATGTGATGAATAATTATTTGAATCTTTACTAAAAGAGGTACTCATATCTAGTACCTTAGTATTTCAAACAGAATTACCTTTAATAAGATTCTAGCAAAAAAGGGGAAAAAAAGCATAATGGGGCAAACAGAAATGATTTTAGCAACTGCAAACCCACTAAGAGGTTGGGCCAACTGACTACATGTTTTTTTTTTGCTAAAGCATAGGTATTCACCAATAAGGATTTGGTCTAACGAAAGGGACTAGTATATCACAACGTGAGGAACCAAGGTTCGAATCCCTGTTAGGAGAGGTATTCACATTTAGTGCCTGACAGTCTCGAATAGGATTGCCTCCAATAGGATCGAATATGATTGCCTCCAACAGGAGCATAGGTATCCTTCTATTGGAGAGAATCCTATTCGAGACATTGTCGGGCACTAAATATTATTGTTGGTGATGATGGAATCGCTGGACAATTGGATTCAAAACTATTGGCGCGTTGTACCCCCAAAAAATAAACACACTATTACTTGGAGGAGTAATAAAAGCCCGCTGGACAATCATGGGATTTTAATTTTGAACTTACCCAATGATAAAGGGAACAAGGGGCCATCGGGTTTGAATCAAAGATCACCTGAAGGAGAAGCAAGTCCAAATGGATGAATACTTAGAGAAGACACGGGAACTTGTAGAAATCACTAGAAAATCTTAATTACAACAGAACTCTTGGAAATAAAACAAATCACTTCAAACTCATTAGATTTGAGCCGTTTCATTAATTATTTTTAAATAGAGAAAATTATTATATCAGCTTCTTAATATAAGAGTTAGTTGACTTATTAGAGTATATTAAGAAAATTAGTTGAGTTTATTATTTGTAACAAATAGATACTCCTCCGATCTTTAATATAAGACCCATTTAACTAGTTTGATTAGATTAAAGAAGTAGGTAAGTTAGTTAATTATAAGAAATATGACACGTTTTTCCTAAAACACCATACCTATCTTTCTTAATATACCATCTCTCTTTTACTTCATTATGACTAAGGGAGTATTCATAAGGGTACTTTAGAAAAATCAATAAATATGAGAAAATGGGTCTTATATTTAGGACCAAAACCAACTCAATAATTAG
>NW_021633154.1:0-45249 GCF_004799145.2 Neltuma alba
ATGGAGTGTATGGTCGAAAATAGGGTTTCTAAGGGTTTTAGGGGCCCATCTGGGTCGGATCATATGATTAGAAGCTCCATTTTCGCGTTCTGATCCGGATCTGGCGTTGCTGATACGAAGAGTTCGCCGCGGCGAAGCATGCCCGAGAGGAGCTCCGCCTAATCTTGTGATTTTGCCGCGACGAATCTGTAAGTTGGCCGCGGCGAACTCTGCCCGAGAGATTACCGGTGAGATTTCAATTTGGCGCCGTGGCAAAGAGAATCTTCGCCGCGGCGAACTCTATTAGTGCTGATACTCTGATCTTGTGTTGGGTCATCCTTTGGTCTTTGATCTTGGCTCCAATTCTCAATTGTCCTACAATAAAAAACAACAATTTGAAGCATCAATTGTCCTAGAAATCAACTGAATACAATTAATAACCAATTATGACAATCTTAACCTCAAAAAGACACTAACTCAAAGCAAGGACTCTTAATCTAAATTAAGCACAATTATCATCAAAAGGAGCCAAAATCTATGATAAATACCCTTAAAATGATATGAAATAACATAGAATAATTGGGCTAAATCATTAAGTGTGGGGGAATTTGATAGATCATATTTTTCATATGCTTGGGATGTATATTTTAGGCTATTTTAAGAAATAGATTGAGCATTAATGCATTAATAAACAAATAAATTGTAGATGCACTTGGGCAAAAGAATTAAGCAGTTGTGATGTTTTTAATAATTCTTCTTATTAATTTTCACTATTGGATATTACTTCTGTCTTAATATTCTAAATTCAGGGCAGAATTGTAATTTTAGAGTAACAGAAACATTTTTCCTAGAAGGAAGGAAAGGGGAGTTTGAAGGAAATGGAACTCCATCACTAAAGGAAAGGGAATTCCTCTAAAAGAGCTTAATATTTAGTTTGGAAATTATAGTCATGGGGCGGGAAAAAGAAAATAATTTGAAAACTCACTCCATGCTAGCTAAGAGGCAACGGAAAGAGAGTTGCAATAAACAACTGGGAGACCTGAAATAGAAAGGAATAACAAAAAGGATTAATTTGTTTTTAGGGAGGATGGTTGATATATTGGAGGGAAAGAAAATAAGAGGGCGTGCTTTTTCCAAAAGTTCAGAAGTAAAGATTGGGCTCCCATTTTTCCAACTAATCTGTATCCTCTTGAGGGGGAATCACTGAACTTGAAAGCTTCCATAGAGAAACTGCACTCGAACATTGAAGAGGAGGCAATCACCATCATGCGTAGCTAAGTCCACAATTTCTTCCAAGAGAAGAGCTGAATCTGAGCTAATGGATTGTAAAGGAGAGTCTTACATTCATCTATCTCTTTCAAATTCTTTGTTACTTTATAAGTTGTAAAGTGATTGAGAATAATTCAAATGTACTGTTTTCAATTACTAGAATGAATGTTTGTGTGATTAATGTTGCAGGGAACTTGGTATTTCACTCTGAATTGAGAAATTGGTCAGAACCTTACTTTGATTCAGTGAATTGAAAATTTGTGATTCTGATTAATTGATTCTTAGGAGCAGAAGTTCTGTTCAGTTGAGTGGTTAGTTTATGCACATTTAGTGTTAATTGACTCCAAATTGGATTAACGCAATGAAGAGGAAGTGAAACTCTTGGGAGAACTGATACTCTGATTGTTTTTCTTAAGATCCAAAGTGTTATCAACGTTTTCTTTCATTATCATTCTAATTCTGTACCTAAAAAATCAATAAAGACCATTCTGTACTGATCTGAATGTTGCTCTGTTTCTACACTACTACAAGTAAATTGTATTAATTTTTGCTTAGAATATTCAGGGAGTTATTAGACCAAGTGATTCGACACCTAGGTTGCATCATTATACTGCATAACTTTCCTTTCTTTCTTGTTTTTTTGATTGCCTATACGACTAAGGATAAATCAAATGGCACCGTTGCTGGCCTCTTAACTCCTGAATATTCATTCTGATTTTCATTTTGAGTGTTACATTGTTATGTTCAGTAGCCTTATTTCTGTGTACATTGTGCAGAACCAATGGCTTTTCTTGTTGTTCTGATTTTTCGTTAACAGTTTCAGTTTGTTTGACCTCATTATTTCTGTTTGCATTTTGCATTCTTGTATGAGCCGTGACCTTGCTAAATTTTATCCTTTGGATAGAGAAACTAATAGAACTTTAAGAAATTTGAAAAAGCCAAACATCTTCAGGCAACCAATGCTCCACCAGAAACATCACCTACTCCTCTTACATCTTTATCTACTGATTCAGCCAGCCTTCTTCCCATGCACATATCTGATACAGAATCCTCTTTAGGACATTTCATAGATCAACATTTCATCATGAATCCACATCTTGACCATAATAATCCCAGGCCTAATGATACTAATAATGCTACTCACGCTTAGAAACAGGAAGCTGAAACCAAACCTGTACATTTAAATGCTCATCCTGAAGCTAAAAAAAGAAGTATTAGGGAGTTGAATAATTCTGCTATTGATTATGATCCATATGGTCTATGGAATAATGCTGTGAATTTTGAAATTAAAAGTTCTCTACTGAATGCACTTCCTAAATTCTATGGTCATGCAGGAGATGACCCACATCAACATTTGCAAGATTTGTATATGGCATGTTCTTCCTTCAAACCACCCACCATATCAATTGAAGAGGTGCTGAAGAAAGCATTTCATTTTTCAGTTCTGGGTGATGCTAAGGAGTGGTTAAGGTCCCTTCCTCAACATTATGCTATGCTCACATGGTCCCAATTACAAAAGTTATTTTTGGAAAGATAGTTTCTAGCATCCAGAATAGCAACATTGAAGAAGGAGATTTATAGTGCTAGACAAAATAAAGGAGAATCCTTGTATGATTATTGGTCTAGATTTGTGGGAATGTTAACTCACTGCCCTCTGTTAGTGGCAGTCTCACCCAAGAGGGGGTGAATTGGGTGAGTTATAAAAATTTACGAAATTAAAACAAAGAACTATCAGAAACAGAGAGTATGAGTTTAGAATGATTTCACTGTAGAGAGGAAGACATAAGATTTATACTGGTTCGGTCTCAACCACTTGACCTACGTCCAATCCTCAGAATACCTTTGAGTATTTCATTATGTTCCAAGATTGATCGATCACTTGGCGTCTCAGTACAGTAATTGAAACTCTCAATCACTCCCCCTTACTTCC
The DNA here is from genome assembly GCF_004799145.2 of Neltuma alba. Lineage (NCBI taxonomy): Eukaryota > Viridiplantae > Streptophyta > Magnoliopsida > Fabales > Fabaceae > Neltuma > Neltuma alba. Next base: position 3,179 of record NW_021633154.1, read on the forward strand.
CGTAAGGTTACAGCCCCACTCAAGAGTCCACACCCTTGAGTATCACACAAACATGATTAATGAGTAGTCAATAAACTCTCTTACAGAGTGAATAAATGATAATCACTGACGCTCGGAGTTATGAAATAACAGAGTATTGAATGCAACAGTAAAAATCAATAGAGGGTAGCTCGCGTATTCAATCTCTCCATTTAATGCTTCTTCGCGCCTTTTATAGTTAAGTTCGTTTAGTAACCATTAGACGGAAGAGCTTCTAGTCGTTGTGAGTCCAGTTGCGTGTTTTTCCAGTTGCAACGGTTTCTGCCATTAATGCTTCTGACAAGGTAGGTTACAGGCTACTTGGACAACTATTGGAGTGTCGTTGGGATTTTCTTCATAATCTGCAAAAATACATTAATTCAATAAGTTTATTCTTCATAGAATAAGATCAAGAGTAGATCCGAACAACTGATAATCGAATATTCATAGTTTATGGTTAGAATTAATTAGTTGTCAGATACACTGGGTAGTAACTGAACGTGCTTGATCGAAGTGATGTTCGATTATTACTTGATCGATCAGGTTATCGATTATTCTGAGTGAAGACTTTGAACCAGAGAACTAAGATTATCGATCAAGTGATGGATCAACGGTTTATCGATAAGGTGATCGATAAAAGGAAATAGTGATATCATACTATGATGCATAAACAATGAAAATCAAGGTTGCTTTTGATTTTGACACTCTTTAAATAGTGAAACAAGACATTTATGAAGGCTGAGAAAAGCTCAAATGAAATATATGTTAAATTTTGAAAAACATTGAGACTTAAGGTTTAAACTAAAATCGCGTCATGATCGAACAAGTGATCAAATACTTGTTGATCGATCAGGTTATTGATAAATAGAGTGTTATAGAAATGACTTTTGAAACACAAATTATCGAACACTTTATCAATAAATAGATGATGGATAACCTTATCGATAAACAGTAGGCAAAAGTATATTTTGTGAAAGCACAGACTATGTAAGTTGATCGAATAGATGATCGATAAATGGTTGATTGATAATGTTATCGATAAAGAGGTATTTTCTTATAAAACAAAAGAGCTGACTTATCGATCAAGTTATGTGAAAACATCGTAAACATGAAGGGTGGTTATCGATAATATTATTGATAATCTAATTATCGATCCGGTGATCGAAGAGCCACGATGTGACAAAGATATGTTGATTATCGATCATGTGATCAATAATGTTCTTATCGATTAGGTGATCGATAAGCCACTGAAATAAATTCCTGCACGAAAAATTATGAGGCAATGTTTGATCATATTATCGATAAATGGATGATCAATAATGTGATCGATGAATAGCGATAAAAGCAAAACATAGAATGGGTAAAGTGCCTTACCATTTATCTGTCTTCTCATCGATAATCGATTTATCGATCATGTGATTGATAAACACCTATTAAATTTATATTCTGATTATCGATCTAGTGATCGATAATTTATCCCAGATTTTCATATGCAACTAAGAATGATCGATCAAATGATCGATCAACACATTATCTAACACGTTACCGATCAAAGTTTCTGCTGAGTTTACTTAATTAAACAGGGTTATTATCTATCAGCTTATCGATAAAACCTTGATCGATCAAATGATCGAGCAACATGCTGAATCACAAATTACTCACTTTTTTATCATTAAAACCTTAATCCTAACATTCTCCGCCTTTTTGATGATGACAAAACATAGGTAAGAAATATTAATCAAATAACATCAGAAACAGTAAAAATTAAGCAGTAGACAGATCGAAGTGAAATCAATTGTCCAAATACATCAGTAAAACTTAGTAAACTCAAACACATAGCTAAACATCAATAAAAACATATCAGAGTAAAAGTAAAAAGAGACTCTAAGTATCAGAATCCTTCTCCCCCTTTTTGTTAGCATCAGGTGGGGAAGAGGGAGGAGTAGAAACAGGTGGAATGGACAGGGGAATAGGAAGAGGGGGAAGGTGAGAAAGTGGAGAGAGTGATGGAATATGAAAAGAGAGAACTGGCTAGGGAACAGTGATCAGGGCCAAAGTAGGAGAGGGAGTGGGAGAGGTAGATGGTACAGATGGTGAAGTGGAAATAGGAGAAGTGGGTATAGTGGAGGTAGAAGGTCCAGGCTCATGATAAGGAGGAGATGGGAGATGATGGAGTAAGTCCTCAAAGCTGAAGGTAGTGCTGGGGCCAGAAAAGTTGTTGTAGAGAGAAGCTACCATCCCTTTGAGCTCTCGAATTTCTCTGTCAACATAATCAAATCTCTAAGAAACCTCCTTTTCCAAAACCATCATTGCTTGTCTGTGAAGATCTAGGATTTTGGAAATACCCTCAAACTTTCTATCTAAGACTTCCCCATATTCTCGAGCAGTGACATAAACTCTCTTTTCAAACTCTTGAAGCTCGGTCTGAAACATCTCCCTGAGAGATCTCTCCATGAATGAGGGTCCAGGGGCATGAGAAGGAGCTGCAGTGGATTCGGCCTCATCTTGAGTCCTAGAGGTGCTGACAGCTAGTTTCTTCCCCTTGTCCTTCTGAGGTACCTTTTGAGATGGTCTGAAGGGTAGAGGAATCCTCATCTTGTGCAGCTGTGTAATCCCAAAGGCAGGAACCTTGGTCTTGGACTCTCAAGGCTCAAAAGGGGCAATGTTATTTGCCTGTAGGATGTGCGTGGCCAACTGAGGATAGGGGATCGGTGTAGACTTGGATTTGTTGAGAACAAAATCCTTCATCTCATTATAGATCAAAGCTCCTATATTAATCCTTTCTCCACTGATTATCTGGGCCAGTAACAAGTAATCATCTTAAGTTAAGTGTGAGAAGCTCCCGGATTTATTGATCATAGTTCTTGAGTAGATATAGTGGATTATTCTATAATAATCACACATCTATTTAGGTAGGAAATTTAGCTCACCGGGGTACTCATCACTTTGCATCAAAATCTTATAAGCCTTAATTTCATTCATATCTCCCCCTCTCACCGAATCTTGAGTTCCCAGCAACTCATTAATCTTATCAGCAGTAAGGTGGAAGGTTCTACCTCTAAGTTTGACCCTTAAATAGTTATTTACTAGATTGTCCTACTCATCATATTCTTCTACTGATTCCATGTTACAGTAGAACCTTTTAATCACTTCAGGACAAAATTCTCCACCAATTATCAGCCAGTTTGAATAGTATTCCAGGGGATCAATCAAGTCCAAATTAATCTGAGTATTTTTCTTTAAGCTTTCTATATCGACAAAAACAACAGGGCAAAATCTTTAGTTTGCAAAATCAACCTTAAACTTAGCAGAATTCACATCCTTATCAAGGTTTCCAACTAGTAATTTAAAGAAATCAGATAGAAGACCTTTATAGGGAATTTACCGTGCCATCTGATAAGTCTCATTATTTGCATACATTTCTAGCCCTAAACTCATGCTTTTGCCATCGATATTTGCATACTTTGTGCATAATTAGCTTCCATTGTGCATAAGAGTTGGTGAGAGGAATTGTGAGGTTTTGCATGTGTTTTTACATATTTTTATATGATTTTATATGTGTGTACTTTTGATCCTTGCTTTGGTGTGAATTTCAGGGAGTTTCAATTCTGTCTGAGGCGCCACAGCGGATTTAGGAAGGCGCCACGGCGGATTTCCAAGGGGACTCTCGGTAAAAGGCGCCGCGGCGGATAGAAGGAGGCGCCACGGCGGATTGGCATTTACATGTAGCTCAGATTCAATAATCCAAACGACACCGTATTGGTAATCCGCCGCGGCGGATTGACGGAGGCGCCGCGGCGGATGACGCATATCAGCAATTTGAACCAGAAACGATCGAACAACGCGGGAGGAGGAAATTGGATGACCCGGATCATGGAGCTCCATCCTAAAAGGCGCGGATCCTAGCCAGATGAAGGGAGTTAGTTACAAAATGGAAAGAAGGAGATTCGGAGGAGATTACCATTCTTCTCCCATACACTCTCTCTCCATCTCATCCGCATCTCACCATCATCTCCTCTTCTTCCGTGAAGGTTTTGCCATGGTGATTTTGGAGCGTCTCAGTGTAGTTCTCCTTACAGCTATGAGCAGCTAAGCGTCCGTGTTCTTCCTGGAAATGAAGCAAAGCCTGAGTCCCTGATTCGATTAAAGGGAGTTTATTCTAGATTCTTAGCTCTAGTCTGAATCTATAGATTGATTGAGCGAGTTGTTCAATTCAAGTTGTAGTTCAGGATTTGATTTTGATTTACTTCTTCACTGGAGTTGTTGAATCTGATTAGGATTAGTAGAATGATATTTCATTTACAAGATCAAGTTGAGATTGTTCCTTCTGATTCCTTAGTCGTATTGCATTGTGGTTTCTGGACAAGTTGTTTCAGTTCTCATAATCAATTCAACATATTTTTAAGACAATACACGGTTGTGATTGTCACAGGAGGATTGATTTATCATTTTATTTTTTCTAAACCAAACGATTCTAGCCTTGTTGTTGATTCATACGAGTTGTAGTCTTGACAGTGAGGAAGCCCAGCGAGTTGTTGGCCAAGTCTTGATTTGGTTGTTATAAGTGGACTAGGAAGGTAGAGCACATTTCCAGGAGAACACTTCACTCATATCTGATATTCTATCACTCATTCACTTCACAATTTCTCACTTAGATAAACCAAAAGATACAAACATTTACATTCTACATTTGCAAAGCCAGAAAATCAATATAAATAACTAGATCACTTCCACTGTTAATAATTTGTGAAGGCATTTAATTGACAAAACTCTTGAACAACAAGCCTCCTTGAGAAGAATGACCTAGGGTTGAGCCACTGCACTTCCAAGCTTAATTCTAGTATTTTTGAGAGCCCCTAACGACAAGGCTTCATCAAATGGCGCCGTTGCCGGGGAGGCACGGTTGCTCAAGGTTTTAGTTGGTTAAGTGTCAGTTTAATTTGTTTTACAGTGTTTTGTTGCTTGAATTCTAGCCTATAGACTGTCCTGTTTTTGATTCTTGTGATTACATTTTGTGGTCTCATAGCTTTGATATGTGAGTATTCTTGTCCCAAAAATTCAGCTGGATCATGGTTTAATCTTTGTATTTTAGTGTTCTTGTATTTCTGCATGTGATTCAGAGTGTTTTCTACTGGTTTTCGAGCTTTCTGTCCAAAGCGCTGCGGCACATTTCACAATCAGCCGCAGCACATTGCCATTCTGCGTTTTATAGCTCTCTGTCTCAGAGGCCGCGGCGCCTCAAGCTAAAGGCCGCGGCGCCTGAGTCTTTCTCATGTTTTCTTGATTGGTTTTGTTTGTTTTGATTGGTTTTAGTGCTTTGTTTAATTGAGTCATGGATTACTGTTGGAAGGATGAAAGATTTGATTCCTATTATTCTAGACCTAATGATGATTTCCCATATTATGCCCCAATGTATAGGAATTCTCAAGAGGGATATGGGTGTGCACCGAGCTATTCTCATCTACAACATGGAAATTTGTACCCAACATCTCAAACACCATTGTGTTGCTATTGCAATTCACCGTGGCATAATAGATGGAATTGCTCTAGTAAGAATCCTCATGGAAATCCTGATTGGATGAATCAGCCCTACTGTGAGTCAAGTCATCAAAATTCTACATGGAGGGAGGAATTTCATCAAACCCCTATTCAAGCTCAGTGGCAGGATATTAAGTCATCGAAGAAAGATACAGTGGCCCAATTATTTGAAAGGTTGGAAGCTATTGCTGCTAGAGTAGATGCTAATACAGATGGATTATCATCTAAAGTGCCTTATGGAAATGACAAGTCAGCAAGATATGAAGACTACTCCCCGGTTAATTTGGAGAATGCTCCTTCTAGGAGTCAAGCCAACTTTGAGGCTGCTACATATGGTGGAAACAACATGACTCCATGCTCAAAGGCTACCTCTAATGCATCCACACAAGCTAAGGTAGTAGAAAAAGTTAAGTTTCAAGCTCCTAAAGAATCTTCTCTTACCATAGCCCCCCAACAACCTCCAGAACCAAATTGTGAGCTTCACACCAGTGGAATTGAATCTCTTCTTTCAATTCAAAACCATGGTGATCGCATATATGCTTTGAGGGAAGCAAGTAATCAATTAGAGGAGAGACATGAAAGACTACTCAATGATGCTATGAAGTGTGGGAAATTAAAAGAGAAATTAGAAGAGCTGAATGAAATTGTTGAATTGTCAAACAGACTCATAATGCATATATTTTGGGAGAAATCAAATGGTGAAGAGGGTGAACCATGGTTTAAAGCTCAATATTTGGATGATGAGCAAGAAATTCAAGCTACTGTTGAATCAGAAAGTGAGGCATCCTCTCAAGAATCTGAAGATACTTTAGGACAAGAAATGAGTAGTCCGGCACCTCAAAGTAGAGACTTTGATACTCCATCACTGCAATGCTGTGATAGCTTTTGTGAAGATTTTGGAATTGAAATACACCCAGGAAGTGATACACATGTTACATCACAAATTGACAATGGGGGTAGTCATAGTACTTTAAGTACTGCTACTAATTGTGATAAGCCTGAGACTGAAGTAGCTAAGGAAGAAATTCCTAAGCAACCAAGAAGGATCAAGCTATTTGGGTTTAAGACAAGGAAAAGAAAGCATAGACTTAAGAGGTTAAAGAAAAAGCCGCTGCATGTCATGCCAACAATCCAAGAAATTGAAGAGGAAGAGAAGACCCTATCTCTTAAGGTTGCTCCTACTTCTATTCCTTTTTCTTGTGAAACTATTGTTGATGATATTCCTTGTGTTATTGATATTAATGGAAATACTTTAGAGCCTGATATAATTGAACCCAATCCTCTTGAGCATGAAGATGATGTCTCTCTTGTTTCTTGTCAAGCTTTGAATGAAAATGTTTCAAGTCACTTGTGTGTTGGACAGTATGACAAGCATAAATATGTTGAGAGCAGTGAACCTTCTTTGAGCCTGAATTTAGGAAATCAATGTCATGATGTTAATGAACATGTTGATTGCATGATTCCTATTTCTTCTAGTGTTAAAGTAGATGATATTGATATGTGTAGTGCTAATGAAGGTTCTGACTCCCTGATTAATGGCCTTTCACGTGCACAAGAGTCATTAAATGAATTGGAATTATCTGATAAAATTGAATTTGATGATGAATTCACCAACCTCTCTTCTTTCCACCCTCCTTCTTGTTTTTGTGCATGTAAAGGTGACGTGCCATGTCTCATTTGTAAGGAAATTGATTGCTGGCTTTCCACTTCACATGACTTTGATTCATCATTTAATTCAATTCAAGATGATATTTCTCTTGTTTCACTTGATAATGGCCTTGGGAAAGGTGTTTTGCTGGATCGTGCAGGTGCTGGATCATTAAGAGCAAAGGAAGGTGAAACTGGAACCAAAATCACATTACCACAAAATGTTGAATCCATGAAGGGTGTTATCAACAATGCTGTTACCATTATTAAGCCTTCTAATTCTACATTCCTTTTTGATTTCCAGGCTATATTTACTGTAATCAATGCTAAATCTGTTTTGGATGGTACAAATTGTATTCATGATTTTTTGCATCCTACATTGTCATGTGATCTTCCACCTGATATTGAGGGTTTGGAAATTCATGGTTCTAAATTGTATGATAATGAGCATGCCATATTCAGACTTGTGCACAATATAAAATTTGAAATTGATCACCACGGGTTTGCACATATTTTTGACAGCTTGGGTACTAAGAGAGGAGTTGTACAGAACCAAATTTTTATTGCTGTATATGCTCATTGTTTTTCACATGAAATACTCTCTTGTGATTTACCACCGGATTTAAGTATACTTGAGCATGAACATATTGAGTACTCTCCTTTTTGTGCAACCTCTTTTACTGGTACATATTTTGTGAATTTTATTGACTGTTTTGATAAATCTGATCATGCTTTCTTTTTGAAGGAACCGTACATTGTGAGACCTCTTCCTATTGACCCAGAACCACCACCTAAGGTACTGGAGCTGAAAAATATCTTGGAAACTCATATGTTCATCATTAGAGATGCTACCTTCTCATTCAAGAGCCTGAAGCGCTTTAAACTATACGGTTGTCCCTTTCCTCCCTTTATCTTTTTGAGTTGCTTGTGAAATCATATCTTGGGCTGTTTGTTTAGAATAAGTGTGGGGGAGGGGGCTAACCCAGTAGAAAAAAATAGTAGTTAATTGTTCAGAATAATCTCCCTCTGTTTTGGTAATCCCATTTCCTGCCTCTTGCTATATATTTGATCTACATGGCTTACATCTTTAGTCTACTTGCATTAAGGACAATGCAAGAGGTAAGTGTGGGGGAAGAATGTGGTTGCTGCTGTCCTGTTTTGTTGAAACTCCCTTTTCCAAAAAAAAAAAAAAACACTCTTTCCTTTACCACCTTTCCTTGCTTATCTTTTGTTCAGATTTGCATTGAGGGCAATGCAAGGATCAAGTGTGGGGGAGTGAATGCTGTGTTTTTGTGTGTTTTGTGTCTTTTGTAAAATCCTCAGTTTTTCAAAAAACTTTTTGAAGGTTTAAGCTTGTTTCAAGGGTTTAATGTTGCATCTATGATTAATTTTGATTTGGAAATTGATATCATGAAGTGAAATTTTCCAATACTTAGAGATTAAGCATGATGTGTTCTTTAGCTGAAGTGAATGAATATGGAAGACAAAGCCTAGTTGGAAGGATTCTTTGAGCCTTTATATTCATTTCTGGTGTGTGCATTCACTTATTTCTTATGTTCTCTAGAACTTGTCTTAGTTCTTAATCAAGACCACATGCAACATTAGTACTCTTGAACATGATTGAGGCATTCATTCATATTAGCTACTTAGACCAAATGGCCAACCCCTACATGATTTATCCCTTGTTACCCATTTGAGCCTTTTAGCTGAATTTTTCCATTCATTTCACTCTCATTTATAAAATCTCTTTCCTACAAGAATGCATATTTCATTTCATTAATTCCTTCTAGAATTCACTAGCATTTTGATGGATTCAATTGATGGATTGATATGAGGAGATGCATACTTGAGCTGGGGTGAAAAAAAAAAAGAAAAAAAGAAAAGAAGAAACATGCGAATGAAAAAGAAAGAAAATAGGAAAGTTGAAAATACATGAAAAAGCAAGGAAAGGAAAAGAAAGTGGGAATAAAAGCACCTGTATAGCTTAAGAATTCAAGATCAAGGAATCAACCCTTAAATTGAACATTACTAATGCTATTGAATTCTACACATTGATTCACATATTATCTCCATCCTCATATGCATCCTTGTGCATTTCTTTCCATCCTTTACATTACAAGCCACAAAAGTCCTCTTGATTCTTGAGCACTTATGTATTTAGGTGGTGGAGAGGTAGAGCTATTACAAGCATATGGTAGAGCATTTGAACAAGTGAATTGAGTGAAAGAACCTTAAACATTCGTGAGTTGAGTGATATACTAATTCCCTTGTGTGGTCTTCTATATCTTATTCACTTAGATTAAAATTACATATCATTGCTTGATTTCTTTGCACTAGAATGTTCCATGGATGGATGTTGGTTGAAGAATCATTATTGGCTGTAGTTGTAACCTGAACTTTTGAGCTTGCTTATTCCTTTCTCTCATCCTTCTCTTTCACATTATGTTTAGACTTGATTTGCCCAGGAGTGCAAAAAGCTAAGTGTGGGGGAGTTGATAAGTCTCATTATTTGCATACATTTCTAGCCCTAAACTCATGCTTTTGCCATCGATATTTGCATACTTTGTGCATAATTAGCTTCCATTGTGCATAAGAGTTGGTGAGAGGAATTGTGAGGTTTTGCATGTGTTTTTACATATTTTTATATGATTTTATATGTGTGTACTTTTGATCCTTGCTTTGGTGTGAATTTCAGGGAGTTTCAATTCTGTCTGAGGCGCCACAGCGGATTTAGGAAGGCGCCACGGCGGATTTCCAAGGGGACTCTTGGTAAAAGGCGCCGCGGCGGATAGAAGGAGGCGCCACGGCGGATTGGCATTTACATGTAGCTCAGATTCAATAATCCAAACAACACCGTATTGGTAATCCGCCGCGGCGGATTGACGGAGGCGCCGCGGCGGATGACGCATATCAGCAATTTGAACCAGAAACGATCGAACAACGCGGGAGGAGGAAATTGGATGACCCGGATCATGGAGCTCCATCCTAAAAGGCGCGGATCCTAGCCAGATGAAGGGAGTTAGTTACAAAATGGAAAGAAGGAGATTCGGAGGAGATTACCATTCTTCTCCCATACACTCTCTCTCCATCTCATCCGCATCTCACCATCATCTCCTCTTCTTCCGTGAAGGTTTTGCCATGGTGATTTTGGAGCGTCTCAGTGTAGTTCTCCTTACAGCTATGAGCAGCTAAGCGTCCGTGTTCTTCCTGGAAATGAAGCAAAGCCTGAGTCCCTGATTCGATTAAAGGGAGTTTATTCTAGATTCTTAGCTCTAGTCTGAATCTATAGATTGATTGAGCGAGTTGTTCAATTCAAGTTGTAGTTCAGGATTTGATTTTGATTTACTTCTTCACTGGAGTTGTTGAATCTGATTAGGATTAGTAGAATGATATTTCATTTACAAGATCAAGTTGAGATTGTTCCTTCTGATTCCTTAGTCGTATTGCATTGTGGTTTCTGGACAAGTTGTTTCAGTTCTCATAATAAATTCAACATATTTTTAAGACAATACATGGTTGTGATTGTCACAGGAGGATTGATTTATCATTTTATTTTTTCTAAACCAAACGATTCTAGCCTTGTTGTTGATTCATACGAGTTGTAGTCTTGACAGTGAGGAAGCCCAGCGAGTTGTTGGCCAAGTCTTGATTTGGTTGTTATAAGTGGACTAGGAAGGTAGAGCACATTTCCAGGAGAACACTTCACTCATATCTGATATTCTATCACTCATTCACTTCACAATTTCTCACTTAGATAAACCAAAAGATACAAACATTTACATTCTACATTTGCAAAGCCAGAAAATCAATATAAATAACTAGATCACTTCCACTGTTAATAATTTGTGAAGGCATTTAATTGACAAAACTCTTGAACAACAAGCCTCCTTGAGAAGAATGACCTAGGGTTGAGCCACTGCACTTCCAAGCTTAATTCTAGTATTTTTGAGAGCCCCTAACGACAAGGCTTCATCACCATCTCTTCACTAGCTCTCTACTTTTTCTACCTCGGTTGCTTGGGAATGGGAATTCTCAATGTGGTCTCCACAGCTTTCTGAACTGAGGCTCCGTCATCTGACTCGGTTTCTGATTCCTTAGTGACTACTGCAGCTTGGATTTAGACTGGGGAGATTTTCTGGGAGGAACGGGTTGCTCTTCGGTCTGACTTTCTCAGATTTTCAGAACACCTCTTTTCTTGGATGATTCTTCCCTCACTTTCGGTCTATATAGCTTCCTAGTGCCCGAGGGAGTAGTGTCGCTTGATTGGACTTGTTTCTCTGAGCCTTCTTCCCTTTCCACTTTCAGTTATTTCACCCATGCCATTTTCGAAGAACCGACAGATTTTAGAGAGATTAATCAGTTGGAAGTAAGTATTTCGAGGTTGGTGGTTGTTGAAAAGATGGTAGAGTTGGATTCGAGTGGATGGGTGACCGAAAATTTAATGGAATAGTGATTTTTGGACCGTTGCTAGAAACAGGGGAGCGGTTTTGATCGGGTTAGGGTTCAATAACTGACAGGGGTTTTCAAAACTTTTACCATTATAAAGTTCAAAATTATCGATCAGCAGATGATCGATCACGTGTTCGATAAATATGAAGAACACATAAGAACACTGAAGGCAATTCTCGATCACATTATCGAACATGTTATCGATAAAGTTAGTAGAGGAAATGCGTACTTGGTCTTTTTATCGATCATTTGATCGATAATCTATTTATCGATCAGCTTATCGATTAATGCTTACCAAAATTTGAGTATATGTCGCAAAAGACTTGCAGCTCCTGATCGATAATCCATTTATCGATCAGCTTATCGATGATCATCATTCTGAATCTCTTCATTTTCCACATATGTTGCATTTATCGATTAGGTGATCGATAAATTACTTCTTTGTGACTTCATGATTATCGATCTCTTATTCGATCATTCCATACTCTGTTTACCTCTTTTTTTCTTCGACAAAATAGAGCTTCCTGCAAAACAAATTTCTATCCACTCTGATGCTTAAGTTAGTTATTTAATCATCAAAACATTAAATTTAAATATTGAAATTTGAGAGATAATGTGAGATTTCTTACAACTCATTGGGATTTACCATTCCCAATTCTCTTTGAAAGAAGTTGAACTTCTGTTGATCTAAAGGCTTCGTGAAGATGTCGGCTAGTTGATATTTAGTGGGGATGAATTCTACCTTCACATCTTTCTTTTGAACATGATCCCGAATGAAGTGATGCCGAACATTGATATGCTTAGTTCGAGCATGATGGATTGGATTCTTGGACAGACTTATTGTACTCGTGTTATCACATAGGATTGGAATCTCTCGTAAATTGATTCCTATATCCTATAGTTGTTGCTTTAACTATAGAATCTGAGCACAACAACTTGCAGTGGCCACATATTCTGATTCTGTTGAGGAGATTGCCTTAGTATTCTGCTTTTTGCTTGACCACGACACAAGGCACCCTCTGAAAAATTGGCACTGTCCACTGGTGGTTTTTCTATCTGTCTTATATCCTCCATGATCTGCGTCTGAGTATCCCATTAGGTATTCTGCTCCCTTCTTTGGATACCAGATTCCTAGATTTTGACTTCCGACAAGGTATCTGAGAATTCTCTTAATGGCTTCTTCATGTGACTCTTTTCGAGTTGATTGATATCTTGCGCACATTCCCACACTGAATTGTATATTTGGTTTACTAGCCATGAGATATAGCAATGAACCAATCATTCCTCTATATCTGGTCAGATTCACGTTCTTTCTGTTTTCATTTGCGTCTAGCGAGATGGTTGAGCTCATCGGAGTCTTTACACTTTTGGCATTTTCTAATCCATATTTCTTTAGTAACTCCTTCAGATACTTTGTCTGGGATATAAATATGTCATTTTTCTTCTGCTTGATTTGTAATCCCAGAAAGAAATTCAGCTCTCCCATCATTGACATTTCGAATTCTCCCTGCATTAGCTTAGCAAACTCTTGACAAAGATCTTCATTAGTAGCTCCGAAAATAATATCATCCATATAAATTTAAACAATCAAAAGATCTTTCCTACTTCTTTTAATGAAAAGAGTAGCATCTACTTTGCCTCTTTCAAATCCTTTTTCTATCAGAAAATTGCAAAGACGTTCATACCAAGCTTTGGGAGCTTGTTTTAAACCATACAAAGCCTTTTTCAGTTTATAAACGTGATCAGGAAAGTTTGAATCTTCAAAACCAGGAGGTTGCTCGATAAAAACTTCTTCTAAAATATATCCATTCAAAAAAGCACTTTTAACATCCCTTTGATATAGTTTGAAATCTTTAATGCAAGCAAAGGCTAAGAGTGCTCGTATGGCCTCCAATCTAGCTACTGGAGCATAAGTTTCTTCATAATCGATCCCTTCTTCTTGATTATATCCTTTAGCCACCAATCTGGCTTTGTTTCTGACGATTTGTGCAGACTCATCAAGCTTATTTTTGAATACCCATTTGGTGCCTATGACTGGATGATCATTAGGTCTGGGTACCAGTTCCCAAACTTGGTTTCTCTCGAATTGGTTAAGCTCTTCCTGCATTGTGACTATCCAGAATTCATCGGATAGGGCCTCGTCGACATTGGTAGGTTCAATATGGGATATGAACGCTGAGAAGCGCACTTCATTGAACACTTGTCTCTGGGTTTTGACCCCTTCATTGACTTTACCAATGACTTGTTCTAGTGGAAGGTCTCGGTTATGTCTCCAAGCATTAGTGATTGAGCTCAAATTATTCTTATCTTTTCGTTACATCATCCATGGTTTTATTGCATTTTCTGGCTCTTTTGGCTATAATTGAGCTTATTTTAGGTTAAGAGTCCATACATTGAGTGTCACACCTTACTATTAGATCCATGTAGGATTTAATTAAAATCATTTTAGACCATATTGGATGGTCTTGGGCTCAAAAACTCTTGTAAAACGCTGATTTTCGGATTTTTACTGTTCATCGGGTAAAAATCCAGTTTTCTGGCCCAACTTCAAAAATTCATAACTTATTCCACAAAAATCCAATTGGGGTGGTTCAAAATTCTATTTAAATATATTTAAGTCCTCTTTCAAGGAAAAATACTCTCATAATCCAATTCCTTATGAAAAAGCATCAGGTTTTTGTGAAAGGTAACACTATCCCTTTGTCAAAAATCCTCATTCCATATTCTAAACCTTAACTTTGAAAAATCATTAAAACTCATATACTTGGTCATTTTTAATGTGCTACCTATCAATTTGAAGCTCAGGACGTCAACTATAACCATGCAAAATTTTGTGCAAAGATTCGCTTGGTAACTAAATAAAACGCAGCTCTAAACTCACATCCTACTTAAGGATTACAGCACCAACCATAGATAATTATACATGACCAAATGTCCACGAATTTGTACGGTGTATCACCATAATTTAGCCTCCAATCTACAGCTTGCTCTTGAGAGTTATAGGCCCTAAAATGTTACATTATATTTAGGGGGGATGAGATTTTTGAAAATCCCAGTAGCAAGATCAATCAACCAAAACATTAACATGCATCAATTACAAGCATTCCAACCTTTTGCTATTAATAGGGAACTACTTTACCTCATACATGTAGCACTCTAACATGCAATAGCTAAGGCACATAAAGTAAGGAGTATAGCTATACAATCATCATCATCATCATCATTTAGTTTAACCACATAATAGCACATGAAATTGCATAGCAATCAATGCAACATTCAACATTAAGGCTAATTAAATCTTACTACCTTAATCCAATGCTCTTTGATTTTCTTGTTCTTCTTTCTTGCTTCCACAAATGCCAAACCCTAACATGGCAATCCATAAAAAAAGCTTCCATCTTTGTTCTTGAATTTTTAGAGTTATTTTCCATAAACCCTAAAAATTCCCTCTTGACCTTTTCCTACATAGTTTTTCATGAAGATTCCAAATATCTACTTGGATTTAACAAAATAAATCTCCTTCTTTTAGTTTCAACTTGACCGAACCCTTAGGATTTGAAACTCAAAAATTGCAACTTTGCTTCTATGGCTTCTAACACTTGTTCTTTAGGTTTACCCTATACCATTTTTCATTTTGAACACAATGAAAGCCTCAAAACTTTGAAAAACTCATCCTAGGGTTCAGATCTTGGTTTGGCCGAAAATAACACTCAAGGAAGTAACCATGAAAAATGCTTCAAAACCGACTATAATCACTTTGCAAACACTAGGATCTAGCTTGTGTTGTTGTGTCTTAGCAAGATTGAACCATAAAACTTCCTCCTCTACTATATATACATTTCGTCCAGCATCAAAAGAGAAGGAAAAGCTATGATTTTTAACCATACAACTCAAGCAAACAAGGTGGAGAACATCTTAGAACCGAAAACTTACCTTGGATCTCACTTGTATGCTTAAAGTTGATGCCTTCTCCTTGGTTTTCCTTTGAAGCTCTTCCTTTTTCCTCTCTAACCCTCCTTGCACGAAATATGGATCAGATTTAGGGGAGGAAATGAGCTCATTCAATGCACAAAATATCCCACAAACCATCATTAATGAAGAGCCAAGTGTCAAGTGCCTATTCCTTCTTAATTTTCCCTCTTAATTAACTTAATGACAATTGAAATTAATTTCAAAAGTCAAGATCCTCTCTAATGGTGGCTTGACACTTGGAAAGCTCTAATTACCACCCATTAAAAGCTTGACAAGTGGCAACTTATAGGCCAAGTAAAGTGCAAGACTCCGATTAACACTTTATCGGTGCACTTTTACTCCGGGTTTAATTTCTTTTCTATAATTACAGTGCTCTAACCTCTGTAATTATTTTCTCTCAGATCCCTAAATTATTCTTATCATTTTTATCTTCTCAAATTGCCCTCTTTGTCTCAAATTTAATTTCCCAATAATTAAATAAAAAGGAAAACTATTTTCCTTCTCTTTAGTTGTTTTTCCACTTTTCCAAAGGATTGGGAAAAATCCTGGATACTTGAGGGCCTTCTTTTAATTTCATAATCTCTTATAATTCCTTGGAATATCATAGGAATTTTCTTGGGATTTTATCCTCCTTAAAATATTTATTTGGAATTTTCCAAATAAAGGACCTTAAATTAGCTTAAATTGCCCTTAAATTCCTTTGTAATTTCTCTAAGGGCAAATTGGTCATAAAAATAATTTTATAATCCCATATAATTCTCAAGGAACATTGTCCTTATTTTTCCTTAATTTTCTGAGACTTGAAAATATTTTTTCATAATTATTCTTGACCAATTTTTCCTTAATTAGTCAAACTTTTCATAATTGGCTTGGAAAATTATAATAATTATTTTCCACCAAAATTCTTCTATTTCTCCTTATCGCTTTTGACCCTTAAATATTTAGGAATATCCTTATTCCTAGTTGCCATACTACTGGATGTGACATTGAGTTAGTGTCTTTTTGAGGGTAAAATCATCATAATTAGTTATTAATTGTATTCAATTAATTTCTAGGACAATGGATGCCTTAAATTGTTGCTTTTCAGTATAGGACACCTGAGATTGCAGCTAAGGTTGAACACTCAAGGTACAAAGAGCAAAAAGAGGAGCTTCTGCCATGGTTCGCTATGACACACTTCTGACTTCGTCACGACGAACGTCTGCTTTCAAGAATGAAACTCTCTGCCATGGTTCGCCGTGGCGAACCCCTCGTATCAACACATTCAGACCCGACTATTTTAGGAAAATTTGACTTGCCCACTTCCATGAATTGACCCAGACACGTCATATTCAGGTTAGAAACCCTATTTTCGATACGAAGGAGGTCAGACATGAATATTTGTCACACCTTACTATAATATTGACTTAGGTTCCTTTTCAAAATCATTTTTGACCACATTGGATGGTCTTGGGCTCACTTTTTACCATAAAAACGCTAATTTTCGGATTTTCACTGTTCATCGGGTAAAAATCCAGTTTTTCTGGCCCAACTTCAAAAATTCATAACTTATTCTACAAAAATCCAATTGGGGTGATTTAAACTTCTACTTAAAGCTCTTTAAGTCCTCTTTCAAGGAAAAATAATCTCATTGTCCAATTCTTTATGAGAAAGCGTCAGGTTTTTAAGAAAACAACACTGTCCATTTGCCAAAAACCCTGATGTCCAGATTCTGACCATTAACTTCGAAAAATCATTATAAATTGTATACTGGGACATTTTTAACGTATTAGCTATCAATTTGAAGCTTAGGATGTCATCTTTCATCATGCCAAATTTCACGATTTAAAGAATTTGGAAACATAATCAAAAAGTCACGTGAACCGGTCAGGGTCAGTGTGCTTCCAGCACTGTTAGTTTAATATTTACATAACCAAAATAAGCTCACGAATTTTGTGGCTAAACTCCACAATTCAACCTTCAATCTGCAGCTTCCCTTTTGAAGATTCAGGCCCTAAAATGTTATATGATTCTTGGGGGATGAGATTTTTGGAAATCCCAGTAGTAAATTAACCAACTATATCACAAGCAAGCATCATTATTATGCATGATCACATTAGCTACTATGGATGAACTAACATGCTTATCATTTGGCAAACTCAATCATGCAAAGGCCAAAGCAAGATACTATAAAGAGCAGCCACATAACAATCAAGAGAGCTCAATCACAATAATAGCAATTAACCATACAATAATCAACAATGCTAGTTAGTGGTAGTAGCTAGGTTTAACTTACTACCTTGCTTCAAAAGTCTTAGCCTTTCTTCCTTCTCCTCTTTCCCTTGGCAAATATCAAACCCTAACCATGTGATTCAACAAAAATGGCAGCAAGAATCATTATCCAACCATGAAAAAGCAAGAACATACATCAAAATGATTCTTGAACCATAAAGTTCCCTCCTTTGTTCACTAGTTTTAGATTTGGTACTCTCTAACGCTAAAAATCACTCCTTGACTTGTTCCTACATGGATTTTCATGTAGATTCCAAAAATAGGCTTAGATTTGTGAAAATAAAACTGATTCTTCCAGCCACAAATCGACCAAACCACTAGAGGTTTTGACCCAAAATTTTCAGCTTTGCTTTTAGGCTTCCAACACTTGTTTCTTTTAGTCTACCCTACACCATTCCTCATTTTAAGCATCATGGAAGCCTTAAAACAATGAAAAGCTCATCCTAGGGTCCAGTTCTTCACTTGGCCGAAAATAACTCTCACAACAACAACCATGAAAAATGCTTTAAAATCACTTAAACTCACTTGCCAACACTAGGATCTAGCTTGTGTTGTTGTGTCTTAGCAAGTGTTATGATCAAAACTTCTTTCCCCTTTTTATTAATCAGTTTGGTCCACATTAAGAGAGGGAAGAGACAGATTTTAAACCATAAAAATGAAAGAAACCAAAGCAAGAACACTTCTAGGACCAAGATCTAACCTTGAAACCTTGCTAGGATGATCAAAAGTGCTCCCTTTCTCCTTGTTTCCTCTCAAACTCTCTCTTTTTCTCTATTTTTCTCCCTTGCACGAAATGAACATATGAAAATGGGGAGAGAAGAGCTTGATTAAGGCTTCAAAATATCCCAACCACCTTCTTTAATGATAGTCCAAGTGTCATTACCCTACTAAGTCTTGATTCCTCTCTCTTAATTAACATAATTCCAAATGAAATTATTTACTAAAGTCAAAATCCTCTCCATTCATGGAATGACACTTGGCTAAAATCTTCTCCTTCAAGAGCTTGACACATGGCTCAATAGGATCCCTTGGATTTGCAAGACACCAATCTTGCTTTATCGGTATACTTTAGGCTCTGAGTTTAACTTCTTTTTTATAATTACAGTAACTTAGTCTCTGTAATTATTTTCTATCAGATCCTTAATTTATTCTCCTCATTATTGTCTTCCCAAATTGTCCTCTTTGTCTCAAAATTAATTTCCTAATATTTAAATAAAAAGGAAAATTAATTTCCTTCTCTTTAGGGATTTTTCCACTTTTCACATTTATTTGGAAAAATCTTGGACACTTGAGGGTTTCCATTTAATTCCATAATTCCTTATAATTCCTTGGGATCTCATAGGAATTTTCTTGGAATTTATTCCTCTTAAAATATTTATTTGGAATTTTCCAAATAAAATCCCTCAATTAGCCTAAATCACCCTTAAATTCTCTTATAATTTCTCTAAGAGTAATTTAGTCATAAAACCAACTTTATAATTTCATATAACTCTCAAAGGATATTATCCCTATTTTTTCTTAATTTTTCATGGCTCGAAAATATTTTTCCTTATTTACATTTGACCAATTTTCTTTAATTAGTCAATTTCCTATAATTGGCTTGGAAAATTACTGTAATTATTTTCCACCAAAATTCTTTGACTTTTCCTTATTACTTTTAATCCTCAATAATTTGAGAATATTTCTTGTCTCCAATTATCATAATACTGGATGTGACAATATTCAGCCACCATCCACGTTTTTCTCTTCATCTTCTCTTATCTCTCCCACCAGAACCCTAATCCCTCACCTTCTACTGTCACCTTCATCCCATGAGCAACACTGAGTCAACTTCAATGGAGATGTTTCTGCACACCATGAGTGGCTAGGCTTCCTCTAGCTCTTGAAGATGGATGATTGGCATGAGTTCTAAGAGCTTAAAAGGGGAGTTTCAGTTTTATCTTAGTTTTAGCTATGTGTTTATGAATTCCTAGGTCTAGGATTTGTAGGTTCTTAGTGAAAGACTTTGATTGATATGTAATCATTAGTTGATGATTCATATCTGTAGTTGGATTGGTTAATGTTGGATTTCATGCTTCAATATATGTAGTTACATATATGTTCTTTGTAGCTTTATTGATTCTCTTCATCTTGCATGTTCATGTTTTGATGATGAGTTGATTTTCTGTTGCATTCAACCATTTGCATTAATCATTCTTAATTACACATTAGGAAAGCTTAACAATGTTTTCATTAATGAGTTCATTAATGTAAGCATTGGTGATTGAACCCAATTGTTCTATGTTATTTCATATCATTTTAAGGGTATTTATCATAGATTTTGGCTCCTTTTAATGATAATTGTGCTTAATTTTGATTAAGAGTCCTTGAGTTAGTGTCTTTTTTAGGGTAAAATTGTCATAATTGGTTATTAATCGTATTCAATTGATTTCTAGGACAATTGATGCTTCAAATTGTTGCTTTTTATTGTAGGACACTTGAGAATTAGAGCCAAGATTGAAGACCAAAGCATTACACAACACGAGAGTTTCTAAGAAAATGCTGTGTTGTGACAAAAAGTCTGAAAATATACATCAGTGGCTATTCTGGAATAGTTCACCGGGCAAACTTTTGAGTTCGCCAAGGCAAACTCTCAAAATCTCACTACATTTCCTCTCTGGAATAGTTCACCGCGGCAAACTCTCTCGTATCAGTAACGTCAGATTCGGATCCAGAACGCAAAAATGGACCTTCTACTCATATGATCTGACCCAGATAGACCCCAAAAGCCCTTAGAAACCCTATTTTCGACCTATCACTCCATTTTAAATTGAAAGGCACAAGGGTAGCATTATATTGAGAAGGAATGGTATACTGGATATGGAATTTACCATACCCTTACTGTATGGTTGATAGGCAATTCTCTGGATACCTAGGAGGATCTCAAGCAAGGGAACAAGGAGGAAACGATAAGCGTGGAATTGAGGTAGCGTGAACTGCAATTATTTTGTTGATCTGTATTTGATGTATCTGCTATGTGTGTTTATGTGCCATGAGAATGTTTATGTACAGATGTTGTGAACTCCTTGCAATGTATGCCTTGGCTCTTGCATGATTGAGTTTTGACCAGAATGATTATATGCTCCATGATATGATGACATGGATACAGAATGATTATGGCATGGCATAAAGACTAGAAATGTTATTATACTGCATGTAGCATGACATCTTATGCATGTTGACTTGATGGTTGTATGTTCAATGCTACTGGGATTTCTATGAAATCTCATTCCTCCTATAACATGATATCCTAGGTGCCACAACTGCCAAGGAGAAAGGAAAGGAAATAGTCATGGCTTGAAGAAGTTATGAATTATGTAATGTATTATACTGTTTTGAACCTTTCTCTTTCAAGCCATGTAAGCATACTATGTTCATAAATACATGATATGATACTCTTTTTGGAATGTATATTAATGATAGAATAGCTTTACATGTGATTATGGTATGATTATAGTGAAAAACGAAATGCTGTTAGAATTAGTGAAAAAGGGGGATAAAAATGGTCTAGATTTGACCAAACTTTGACCAACAAAGACCCTGGACAGATGGTTGACTTTTTCCCTGAAATTTGGCATGCAAATAGATCTTATTTTTCCCTTTAAAATGAGTGGTAAAGCGTCACAATCGGAGCTCTGTGTAAGAAGTTATGCTTTTCCGAAGTTAGGCAAAAGTCCTGGAAAATAGAAAAATGACCAAATGAACAGTACTTTTCGAAATTGAAAACGAATGCGTTTCTGATTAAAACGGAACCTGAGGTCATTTTTCCTTGATAGATGATGTTAGGAGCTTCGAGTGAGACTTGGAACGACCTCGTTTCGATTTTTCTAGAATTAGTTATAATTTTCCAAAGTTATGCCAAGTTTAAGGTTACGGCGAATAGTAATGCGGGAAAAGAAATTTTCAAATTCAGGTTTTTAGACCCGGTAACCTTAAACTGCGCTTTCGAATGTCTTAACTTGGCACAATATAAGGTCGTAAACGTAAGGTGTTACATTTATGGTATCAGAGCATATGATTCTGGCACACAGAACAAATTTTGATATTTTGTATGCTCTGCATCTTAAGGAAAGCATGTTATAGTGCTTATTAATGAGTTCATTTGGTCATTAGGATTACAGAAAAGCTCAGGTAATGGCTGTCTGTAGTAGAAGTGGAAAATCCGGAGAGACCATCAGCAAGGTCATGCCCGGTGAGCGATATCCATGGTGGTATGATGAGACATGGTGGTACGAGGATATTGAAAGGTATGGAGAGCTTAGCACCAAATCCCCAGCTACCCAGGTAGATTACTTCGGTTTCAAGGGGAAGGCTCTAGAGAAAGACATTGCCACCGTTGCCTCTAATGATATAGCTCCAGTTATTAAGATACCTACTAAGGATGAAGCAGGTCCGAGCAAGATCCCTGCACTTGAAATTAAGAAAGAGTTCCAATACCTTCCTCAGCTAGTTCGAGAGTTCCAGTTTAGAAGCCGTTTTATTAAGCCGTATGAGCACCAGGAAGCTGATGTATACTTAAGGTTCTTAGATGACATTAAGAGCCTTTATTACTGGGTGACTAGAGAGGACCGTACCTTGGGAGACGATGATTGGATCCAAGCTCTGTATCGTGTAATCCCCAAGACATGGAAATGGAATGAAGGAATTAATGAGATAGACAATCGCCTACCCAGATGTACTTTCCTGGAGATGGTCGACGCCATAGAGACCTTTGTATGGGCTACTTTTCCATGAGCTGGTCATGGCCAATGCTAGACTGATGATGTATATAGTGTAGATAGTTTTGGACTGTATATAAGGCTAACTGCTAAAAAACTCTGTGTAACCCTTGTGTTGCTGTACAAATGTTTGTTATATAAATAAGAAGGGTATGTTTTTATGATAAATGATTAAAGAGTTCCTTTATACTCCCATAGTTAACTAAAGAACAAGCGAAATGGTGAGAACACGGAGAGGAGCAAGAAACACTCCTGAGGAACCACATAGAGATCCTATCCAGCAAGTAATGAATAGGCTGGATGAGCAACAACGAGTCGTACAGCAACTACAAGAGGCACAGTTACGGCAGCAAGAAGAGAGAGACGCTGTTATAGCAGCAGCAGTAGCAGCAGCGATTGCTCAGTTACGACAACCTGAGCAAGTGCAAGCTGAAGCAACCCCACAAGTCCAACAGCAAGCACCTGAAGGGCAAGCAGGATTGGCTGAGAACCAAGGAGATATTCAGCAGTGGATTACGAAATTTTGCAAACATAATCCACCAGAGTTCAAGGGTTCATTAGAACCACAAATAGCTGAAGATTGGATTACCCGACTGGAGAAGATCTTTCGGGTAATGGGATGTTCATCTGAGATTAAAGCTCAGATGGCCATTTATAAGCTAGAGAAAGAAGCAGATCAGTGGTGGAACAACACTGAGTTGGTACTGCAAGCCAACAATACCCCAATAACATGGGAGGTGTTCAAAGAAAGATTCTATCAGAAGTATTTTCCCCGGTCAGCGCAGGATAAAATGGAAGCTGAATTCCTAGTGTTGCAGCAGGGGAATAATGAAACTTTTGATGATTACCTAGCAAAGCACATTCGGCTGTCCCGTTATTCTGCTTATCTAAAACGTCTCAATGATGAACGGTGGAATACGGAGAAGCTGGTCAGAGGATTAAAGCCAGCATTAAGGGAGGTCGTGGCGCCTCAATAGATAGAGAGTTTTAACAAGGCAGTAGAAGTCTACCGTATTACTGAAGCAAGTCAAAATCATCGAGGAATGATGCCAATAGCTTTGAAAGCTGAGAGACCCCCATCGAGGCCGAATCAAGAAGAAACCTCTTATGTTAATAAGAAGAGGAAGAGGCCTGGCTTTGGTAGAAAGATGAGAAGAGGGAGCAGACGACCTGAAGGGTTTGATATCACACGAAGGGCCAAGGAATGTGAAAAGTGTGGCAAGAATCATGGCGACAGGCCATGTTTATTTGGCCAGAACGTGTGCTATAGATGTGGGAGACCAGGACACTTTTCAAAGGAATGTCCACAAGGGGCAGAAGGGACGAGACAGCAGACCCAAGGCAGGGTGTTTGCCCTTACACAGGAAGAGGCCCGTAAGTCACCTGACATGATCCAAGGTACGATCACTGTTAATGATTGCCTTGTGTATGCCATGTTTGACTCAGGTGCTAGCCATTCCTTTATATCACATGACTGTGTTGGGCGATTGGGTTTGACTGTTGATACCTTGCCATATGATATTGTTGTTTCTACTCCCACTAGTCCTAAAGTTGTGACTTCTAAAGCATGCCTAAATTGTGTGGTCTGTTATCAGCATTGTTGCACTGTCATTGACTTGATATGCATGCCTTTTCGTGACATTGAGGTGATAATTGGTTTGAATTGGTTATCTGCCAATAACATACTTCTAGATTGTGGTAAGAAAACGTTAGTGTTACCCTCTAAGGAAGAAATCCTTAGAAAAGAAGTAAATTTAAATTTTATGACTGAAGCCGAAGCGAGTAGATGCTTACGGCACGGATGTCAAGGATATTTTGTATTCTTCTCAATTCGAGCAGAGGTAGAAGAAGGAATCGAAGAGATACCGATAGTGAAAGACTTCCCAGAGGTATTTCCAACAGAGATCAGTGGACTTCCGCCAGAGCGAGAAGTGGAGTTCACGATTGACCTTGTACCAGGGACAAAACCAATATCCAAAGCTCCATATCGAATGGCTCCCAACGAAATGGTTGAGCTAAAGAGACAAATTGAGGAGCTATTGGAGAAGGGTTTTATAAGACCAAGTGTATCTCCCTGGGGTGCTCCAGTACTCTTTGTGAAAAAGAAAGACGGTAGTCTAAGACTATGCATTGACTATCGAGAGCTAAACAAGGTGACGATAAAGAATAAATACCCTCTGCCGCGAATTGATGATCTGTTAGACCAACTGGCAGGAGCAACGGTGTTTTCCAAGATCGATCTACGATCGGGATATCATCAGCTGAGGATAAAGACAGGAAATGTTTCGAAGACTGCATTTAGGACCCGGTACGGACACTATGAGTTCTTAGTGATGCCGTTTGGATTGACGAATGCACCTGCTATTTTCATGGATACATGAACCGATTTTTAGACCATACTTAGATCTGTTTGTAGTAGTTTTTATTGATGACATACTAGTGTACTCCAAAACTCAAGAAGAGCATGAGCAGCACTTGAGAATTGTGCTGAGTACACTGAAGGAGAAACAACTCTACGCCAAGCTCAGTAAATGTGAGTTTTGGTTAAAGGAAGTTAAATTCCTAGGCCATGTGATTAACCATGAAGGTGTGGCCGTGGATCCCAGTAAAGTTGAATCAGTACTGAACTGGGAGCAGCCTAAGACAGTAACAGAGATACGAAGTTTCTTAGGGCTGGCAGGTTACTATAGGAGATTTATCCAGGACTTTTCTAGAATTGCCCAAGCACTGACAAAGCTAACCAGGAAGAACCAGCAGTTCTTGTGGGACGAGAAATGTGAGGCAAGTTTTCAAGAGCTGAAGCGAAGGCTAACCTCTACCCCAGTACTAGTTATCCCCGATCCAACACTACCATATGTAGTGTACACAGATGCTAGCAAACAGGGATTGGGATGTGTACTGATGCAGCAGGGAAGAGTTGTTGCCTACGCCTCGCGCCAATTAAAACCTCACGAAGAAAATTACCCCACTCATGACCTGGAGCTTGCAGCGATAGTGTATGCCTTGAAGATATGGAGGCATTATTTGTATGGGGCAACTATAGAATTGTTCTGTGATCACAAAAGTCTCAAGTACCTGCAAGACCAGAAAGAACTTAACATGAGACAGAGGAGATGGATGGAGTTGTTGAAAGATTATGACTATCAGATCAAGTATCATCCGGGAAAAGCCAATGTAGTGGCTGATGCCTTGAGCAGAAAAGTGGTGCAAGTAGCCACCCTCATGATCAAAGAGGGTGATCTGTTAGAAGATATAAGAGATTGGGGTCCTATTTATCACATGCAGTTAACAGCAGATGATGTGGCTAATGAGCCATTAGTGCAGAGAACAACTGTTGATATAATAAGACAAATCAAGGAAGCTCAAAGAGGGGATCCTTTAGCAAAGACCCTTCGAGCTAAAGTCTTGAGTAACGAGACAAAAGATTTTGAGATCTCAACAGAGGGAGTAATAGAATTCAGAGGAAGATCGTATGTTCCTCCTGTAGATGATCTCAAGAAGCAAATTCTAGATGAGGCACATAAAAGCAAATATACGATTCATCCAGGAATGACCAAGATGTATCAAGACATCAAGTCATTGTTTTGGTGGCCTGGTATGAAACGAGATGTCACTAAGTATGTGACAAAGTGCCTTACATGCCAGAAAGTGAAGACGGAACATCAGAAGCCGTCAGGATTTTTACAACCCCTTAGTATTCCTGAATGGAAATGGGACAGTATCTCTATGGACTTCATAGTAGGACTACCTCGTACGTCGTCAGGATACGATGCAATATGGGTCATAGTTGATAGACTGACGAAGTCGGCCCATTTCTTGGCGATTAATGTTAAATATTCGCCAGAGAAGTTAGCGAGGTTATACATTAAAGAGATCGTAAGATTACATGGGGTTCCGGAGTACATTGTGTCTGACAGGGATCCAAGATTCATGTCGAGGTTCTGGAAAGCAGTGCAAGAAGCCATGGGCACGGTACTGAGTTTCAGTACAGCTTATCATCCGCAAACAGACGGACAAACAGAACGAACGATACAGACACTAGAAGATATGCTGAGAGCGTGCGTTTTGGATTTCAAAGGGAACTGGGATGAATATCTGCCTTTGGCAGAATTCGCATACAACAACAGTTACCATTCCAGTATCCAGATGGCACCATACGAGGCATTGTACGGAAGAAAGTGCAGATCCCCGCTTTGTTGGACAGAACTCGGAGAGAGAAAAATTTGGGGTCCAGATATAGTAGATCGTACCTCTGAACAGATTAAACAGATCAAACAGAGGCTACTCACGGCTCAAAGCAGACAGAAGAGCTACGCCGACAGTAGAAGAAAGCCGTTAGAGTTCGAGGTTGGAGACCATGTATTCCTGAAGGTATCTCCAACTACTGGAGTAGGACGATCTATTAAGGCGAGAAAGCTGACGCCTAAATATGTGGGACCATTCCAAATACTCTCAAAGGTAGGACCTGTAGCCTATCGACTGGCCTTACCCCCAAATTTAAGTCAGTTGCACAATGTCTTCCATGTTTCCCAGTTGAAGAAGTACAATCCGGATCCAGAACATGTGCTAGAATATGATCAGATTGAGCTAAAGAACAATCTGACATTTGAAGTAAGACCAAAACGCATAGTGGATCGGAAAGTTAAGCAGCTGAGGAACAAAGGAATCCCTTTGGTCAAAGTGATTTGGAAAGATCTAAATCAAGAAGAGGCCACGTGGGAAAAGGAGGACGAGATGAGGAGCAAGTATCCAGAGCTCTTCACATAAGGTATGTGTTAAAATTTCGAGGACGAAATTTATTTTTAGGGGGGAAGAAATGTCACACCCTGATAATTTTATTCTAGTTGATGAATGATTTGTGACTAACTAAGGCCAAATAGTATAGTAGACTGGTAGAGGATCCAGGCTATGAGGAAAAATCAGGATAGGGACATAACCGTCATTCTTGAAAAGATCAGTCAAGAAAGGGCAGTATTGGAAATAATGTCCAAAATTCCTGAAAATTCCCAAAAAGTCATAAAAAATAGAAAGGAGGGTACAGAATAATGTTTGAGGCTTAGAAGATGAATATGAGATTAAAAATAATTTATCAGGAAATTATTTGTAATTATTGGAATTTTTGGTTAATTAAGGAAAATTAGCCAATTTCCATTATTTAAAATATATAGAGGCCTCAAAAATTCAAGGAAAAATATGGATAAATTATGTGACATATTATCCTAATTTATAAAATTATTTCCCACCTTTGGATGTGCAGAGGTTAGCTTAAAGAATATTTATTACCGAATTATTATCGGTAGAATAGTGATTTTTGACAGAATAAAATTTAGAAAATTATAGAGGGAGATAAAACTTGAGAAAAATCATGGATTACCCTTGGAATGAGGGGAATTTAATGAGGTGTTGAAATCAAAATTTTGTGACAGTAAATTGGAC
Source organism: Neltuma alba (assembly GCF_004799145.2). NCBI lineage: Eukaryota > Viridiplantae > Streptophyta > Magnoliopsida > Fabales > Fabaceae > Neltuma > Neltuma alba. The sequence continues at coordinate 31,267 of NW_021633154.1, forward strand.
AGGATTATTGGAAAATCGGACCGGAAATACACAAATAATCAGTGGATTGCACTGGTTATTGGATGAGTCATATTTTTTCCAATATTAAGAGCAATAATTCGGCCAAAATTAGAAGGGGAGGACAAAGTTGGAATTTTCCACATTGTTCAAGGGCATAAAGGGAAATAAGAGACAAAACAATAAAATAATATTTATTTTCCACATGAAAATCACATGGTGATTAGGTGTCCCTCCATGTGTCATTTTCTTATGGTGTGTGCCCTAAGATTTGTCCATGTGTAAAGTAGAAAAAAATGGACGGCCGAGATCGCATCTTTTTCCCGAAGGGCATTTTTGGCATTTTGAAATATCAAAGCCTATAAATACCCCCCCTTCCATGAAGAATTCGGCCAAGGTGGTTTTGTTGGGAGAGAATTTTGTGTTCTTGAGTTCTAGGAGAGAGAAAGGAAGAAAGAAGAGAGAGAAAGAGAGAAAGCAAGCTTAGACACCTCTAATCGCCGATTAAGAGCTAATTAAGGTATGTTTATCTCCCTAAGTGTTAATTATTTTTAGTTGATTATTTATTTGAGGAAGATTAGGATTAATTACCTTGATTAATTATGGTTTAGTGATAGCTAAGATTAATCATGTTATTTGATTAAGGATTAGTAAGTGGTTAAGATTAGCTACCCTAATTAATTAGTGATTAGTTGTGGTAATTGAAGGATGATTAATTATGGTTAATCATGTTGATTAAGGATCTATTAAAGCTTAATCATATTGATTAGAAAATGATTAATCATGTTGATTAAGGAATGAATAATGGTTAATCATATTGATTAGAGAATGATTAATGGTTAATCATGTTGATTAGAGAATGATTAATGGTTAATCCATAAGGGATTAGTGACTTAATCTTAGAGGATTATGACTATGTGACTTGAGGACCTTAATTAAATATTGGATTAAGGATTAAGGGTTAATGATTAACCAAGAAAGCATGATTAATCATGGATTAAGGAAGAATTCCAAGACCTTAATTGAGGATTAAGGCTTGGTCAAACCAAGGTCAAAGGTTTAGGAAAGGTATACAGAAATTATAAATTGAAAGGCACAAGGGTAGCATTATATTGAGAAGGAATGGTATACTGGATATGGAATTTACCATACCCTTACTGTATGGTTGATAGGCAATTCTCTGGATACCTAGGAGGATCTCAAGCAAGGGAACAAGGAGGAAACGATAAGCGTGGAATTGAGGTAGCGTGAACTGCAATTATTTTGTTGATCTGTATTTGATGTATCTGCTATGTGTGTTTATGTGCCATGAGAATGTTTATGTACAGATGATGTGAACTCCTTGCAATGTATGCCTTGGCTCTTGCATGATTGAGTTTTGACCAGAATGATTATATGCTCCATGATATGATGACATGGATACAGAATGATTATGGCATGGCATAAAGACTAGAAATGTTATTATACTGCATGTAGCATGACATCTTATGCATGTTGACTTGATGGTTGTATGTTCAATGCTACTGGGATTTCTATGAAATCTCATTCCTCCTATAACATGATATCCTAGGTGCCACAACTGCCAAGGAGAAAGGAAAGGAAATAGTCATGGCTTGAAGAAGTTATGAATTATGTAATGTATTATACGGTTTTGAACCTTTCTCTTTCAAGCCATGTAAGCATACTATGTTCATAAATACATGATATGATACCTTTTTGGAATGTATATTAATGATAGAATAGCTTTACATGTGATTATGGTATGATTATAGTGAAAAACGAAATGCTGTTAGAATTAGTGAAAAAGGGGGATAAAAATGGTCTAGATTTGACCAAACTTTGACCAACGAAGACCCTGGTCAAATGGTTGACTTTTTCCCTGAAATTTGGCATGCAAATAGATCTTATTTTTCCCTTTAAAATGAGTGGTAAAGCGTCACAATCGGAGCTCTGTGTAAGAAGTTATGCTTTTCCGAAGTTAGGCAAAAGTCCTGGAAAATAGAAAAATGACCAAATGAACAGTACTTTTCGAAATTGAAAACGAATGCGTTTCTGATTAAAACGGAACCTGAGGTCATTTTTCCTTGATAGATGATGTTAGGAGCTTCGAGTGAGACTTGGAACGACCTCGTTTCGATTTTTCTAGAATTAGTTATAATTTTCCAAAGTTATGCCAAGTTTAAGGTTACGGTGAATAGTAATGCGGGAAAAGAAATTTTCAAATTCAGGTTTTTAGACCCGGTAACCTTAAACTGCGCTTTCGAATGTCTTAACTTGGCACAATATAAGGTCGTAAACGTAAGGTGTTACATTAAACTTAATGAAAGAATCCAATTACCCTCTAATGTGTCTGCTTTGTTTAAACCCCAAATTCCTGTAAAGTGTCAAGACCCTGGATCTTTCACTATCCCTTGCACTATAGGAAAGGTTACTATAGGGGGAGCCCTGTTAGATCTAGGTGCAGCCATTAATGTTATGCCTAAGTCCGTATACACCTCTCTAGGAGTCAAGACCTTTAAGTCTACTACTGTTGTGCTCCAACTAGTTGATAGGACTATTAGGTATCCTAAGGGCATTATAGAAGACATTTTAGTCCAAGTTAAGGGATTGGTTTTTCCTGCTGATTTTTATGTGCTTGATATGTCTTCTGAACTTGTAAATGACACTACACTCATTCTTTGTACACAAGCAATTCAATTCAAGTGTTTGATCACTTGTTTGATAGGTACCTTGCGAAATCCTCAAGAAAACATCTTGAACTTAAAGGAAATCAAGGACCAAGTACCAAAAGGTAGCACTGGATTACATTTGATTGCTTTCTTGCTTACATTGATGTGTTAATGTGTATGTGTGCAATGTGTGCCATGATGTGACTAAGCTTTATTGCAAATGTTAATTGCAATGTTTGAAGTATATTGCCTTGGCATTATGTCCATTGAATATGTGTATGATGGCTTACTTTCCATGGCATAAAAGCATGAACATATAAACAAGATAAATGCACAAAAGCATTGCACGTAGTGTTTGCAGGAATGCATGATAATTGTGATTCTGTGCCACTGGGATTTCTTTGAAATCTCACTCTTATGTTTAACACCACCTAGGAGGGATTTTAAGCAAGGGAAAAGGCAAGGAAATTGTCCCGGAGGCCTAATGAACAATTAATGTACCCTAGTGTAAATTTTGAAACTTGTTATGTAATATTATGACTTTGGAAATGTTTGTTGGATAATAGCTCCTAAGGGGAGCCAAGCATGTATGTCTATGTTTAAATGTGTGAAAGCATAGTAGAATATATGTTCAAGATTGTATTAAGCCCCAAACGATTAAGGATAGGTAAACGGTTATGAAAGAGACAAAACAAAGGTAATTAGAGGATAAACTTTGACTAAAAAGGACCAAACTTGGTGCATACGAAATAAATAGCAAATGTTCGAATCTGGATTTTAAGCAAGGGAAAAGGCAAGGAAATTGTCCCGGAGGCCTAATGAACAATTAATGTACCCTAGTGTAAATTTTGAAACTTGTTATGTAATGTTGTGACTTTGGAAATGTTTGTTGGATAATAGCTCCAAGGGGGAGCCAAGCATGTATGTCTATGTTTAAATATGTGAAAGCATAGTAGAATTTATGTTCAAGCTTATATTAAGCCCCAAACGATTAAGGATGGGTAAACGGTTATGAAAGAGCCAAAACAAAGGTAATTAGAGGGTAACCTTTGACTAAAAAGGACCAAGTTTGGTGCATATGGAATAAATAGCAAATTTTTGAATATGGATTTGAAATTTGGCAGACTAATAGATCACATTTTTAGCTTTAAATCAAGTGGTAGATCATTAAATTTGGAATTTTTTAGAAAGAGTTATGCCCTTTCGAAGTTGGATAAAAATACTGGAAATTTCAGAATTTACCAAACAAACAGTATATAATTGCATGGAAATTGGTATTGATCTGTGAGAAATTGATACCTGTGAATATTTTTCCTATGTAGAACATTTCATAACCTTCATGTGAGACTTGGAACCACTCTGTTTTGATTTTTCTACATTTAGTTATGATTTATCAAAGTTGACCCGATTTTTAGGGGTTATATGAACAGTAACCGAAATCAAAATTTTAAATCTTGGTTTTTACCTACTTTGAGCATCGTGTAACAATTCCAAATGGTTCTAAAGGACGTATAATGGGGTTTAAAATAAAGGTGTGACAACACTTCCTTTAAGCCTTGCGTAAAAAGTTCATTTACTAAAATGCCCTTTTATCGGCATAACCGGCTTTTTAATTTATTAAAGCCACTCCACTAGCCTTTTGGTTGCGGGACCAATTTCATAAATTAGTACAATATTTCAACCATTTAACCTAATTTTTGTGTATGTTTTTGAGGTCTCTTGCTATTTTAAATAATTACCTCAAACGGTATACTTTTTACCGGTAACAACCTTATAAATTCCATTTAAGCTACCTCGGGGGTACTTTTGTCTTTCTCTTCACAGAAGAGTCTTAGAATATTATTTCCCATTTTCTAGGATTTTCTTGGAATTCTTTGTATACTCTTCCATTTTTACCCCTGCTAGTCATAACTTTCTGAATTTACAGTTTAGTCCCTGCTTGGACTTAACTTCATACAATCCTCTCTTTGAGGTTTCTAACTTAACCCTTGGCCTGTATCTAGCTTCTTTTCTCCTTTTGGGCCTTTGAGACTTTACTGGAGCCTCTAACTTGATTATACTTGAGCCCCTGAAAACTTTTACTTTGCAGTTTAGTCCCTGAAACTGCTTTAATTTTCTTTCTCGTCTTTGGGACCTCTACTCAAAAAGGGTCTAGTAGCCTATCCAATTTAGGTTATTTCTGGTACTTCTAGGCCCAAACGTTTGGATGTTACACATCGAGCATCTTTGAGCTCCCAAAATCACTTTGAGCATTTCACTACCCTTAGTGAATTTTTCTAAGGTTTTTATGAGATTCTCGGCCTTCTTTCTGTTCTTTTCACATTCCATGCATCCTGGAGGTGAGACTACGTTGTCTTCAGGCTTCGTTTGCTGTTCTTCCAGAAACTTTATTCTTTTCTTAGAGCTTAACAACTCCTTTGCAATTCTTACTAATTCCAAATGTAATGCATTGTATTCAGACTGTAATTCATCATAAGAGGGTTCAAAAGTAATTACCTCATCTGTCTCTGGGTCTTCGTCTTCCTGAGCCACGAGACAGATGTTGGCGGTTTCTTCATCATCACTTTCTTCTTCTTCTTCCGAAGAGCTGTCACCCCAGATTGATGTGACAAAGGCTTTCTTCTTTCTAAATCTTTCTTTCTTCTTTTCTTTGTCTTTCATCTTGGATAGTTGGGGACACTCTGCTTTGATGTGTCCTGGTTTCTTGCATTCGAAGCAGATGATCGGTTCTTTTGACTCATTCTGAGATGTTGAAATTCTGCGTTTTGATTGGAACTTTCTTCCAGCTCTGCTCGTGTAGAATTTCTTGAATCTTCTAATGATAAGACCCATTTCATCATCATCCAGGTCTTCTTCGTTGTCATCTTCACTCTCTTGAGTTTTAAGAGCGATACTTTTGCAGTTCTTCTTGTTCATCTCCTTTTTGTATCTTTGCTTGCTCTCATATTCTACAAGGCTTCCGAATAATGCTGCAACAGAGCCAATTGATTCTCTTTTTGTTTCTTCAATTGCTGTTACCTTCGGCTACCATTCTTTTATGAGACCACTTAAGAATTTTCTCACTTAGTCCTCCTGACTATACTTCTTTCCGAGTGCTGTGAGATGATTTATGAGATGCGAGAATCTGACTTCCATATCTTGGACACTCTCTCCATCCTTCATTCTAAATAGCTCAGATTCTGTGGTGAGAGTGTTGATTCTACTCTGTTTTACACCGGTGGTCCCTTTGTGGGCTATCTCCAGCGCTTCCCACATTTCCTTCGCAGTTTCTAGACTGGAAACTCGGAAGTATTCTCGTTGGCTCAGTGCACAGTTAAGAATGTTGATGGCTTTATCGTTTAGGGTCACCAACTTTCTGTCTTCTTTATCGAACTCGCTCAGACTCTTGCGTACTTGTTGTCTGTCTATGGTTTTCATAGGGACATAGTTACCATGCTCTATCACGTCCCATAATCCATACTTGGTCACCTTGATAAAGATTTTCATCCTCATCTTCCAGAAGGTATAGTTTTCGCCATTGAAGCCTGGCAGTTTGGACGTTGAGCACCCTTCAGGCAGCACGCTGTCTCCGGATCCTGCCATGGGATCTCTCTTCGAACTGTTAAGTCTTTGCTGAAGAGACCTGCTCTAATACCAAATGTTAGTGGCAATCTCACCCAAGAGGGGGGTGAATTGGGTAAGTTATAAAAATTTACGAAATTCAAACAAAAAACTATTAGAAACATAGAGTGTGATTTTAGAATGATTTCACCGTAGAGAGGAAGACACAAGATTTATACTGGTTCGGTCTCAACCACTTGATCTATGTCTAGTTCTCAGAACACCTCTGAGTATTTCACTATGTTCCAAGATTGATCGAGCTCTTGGCACCTCAGTACAGTAATTGAAACTCTCAATCACTCCCCTTTACTTCCTGTAAGGTTACAGTCCCACTCAAGAGTCCACACCCTTGAGTATCACACAAACGTGATTAATGAGTAGTCAATAAACTCTCTTACAGAGTGAATAAATGATAATCACTTACGCTTGAAGTTATGAAAGAACAGAGTATTGAATGCAACAGTAAAAATCAACAGAGGGTAGCTCGCGTATTCAATCTCTCCATTTAATGCTTCTTCACGCCTTTTATAGTTGAGGTTGTTTAGTAACCATTAGACGGAAGAGCTTCTAGCCGTTGTGAGTCCGGTTACGTGTTTTTGCAGTTGTAACGATTTCCGCCATTAATGCTTCTGACAAGGTAGGTTACAGGCTACTTGGATAACCGTTGGAGTGTCGTTGGGATTTTCTTTGTAATCTGTAAAAATACATTAATTCAATAAGTTTATTCTTCGTAGAATAAGATCAAGAGTAGATCCGAACAACTGATAATCGAATATTCATAGTTTATGGTTAGAATCAATCAGTTGTCAGATGCACTGGGTAGTAACTGAACGTGCTTGATCGAAGTGATGTTTGATTATTACTTGATTGATCAGGTTATTGATTATTCTGAGTGAAGACTTTTGAACCAGAGAACTAAGATTATCGATAAGTGATGGATCAACGGTTTATCGATCAAGTGATCGATAAAAGGAAATAGTGATATCATACTATGATGCATAGACAATAAAGATCAAGGTTGCTTTTGATTTTGACACTCTTTAAATAGTGAAACAAGACATTTATGAAGGCTGAGAAAAGTTCGAATGAAATATATGATAAATTTTGAAAAACATCGAGACTTAAGGTTTAAACTAAAATCGCCTCATGATCGAACAAGTGATCGAACACTTGTTGATTGATCAAGTTATCGATAAATAAAGTGTTATAGAAATGACTTTTGAAATACAAATTATCGAACACTTTATTGATAAATAGATGATGGATAACCTTATCGATAAACAGTAGGCAAAAGTATATTTTATGAAAGCACAGACTATGTAAGTTGATCGATAATGTTATCGATAAAGAGGTCTTTTCTTATAAAACAAAAGAGCTGACTTATCGATCAAGTTATGTGAAAACATCGTAAACATGAAGGGTGGTTATTGATAATATTATCGATAATCTGATTATCGATCCAATTATCAAAGAGCCATAATGTGACAAAGTGTTAGATTTTGGGCTTGGATCCGCCCTTGATAGGCCGGATTATTTGACCGGGTATAAAGAGAATATATCAGTCAAATATCCAAGCGATATTGTGATATGTTTGACTTGGTCAAACACCCTGAATCATATCCAATCGGTTACGATATAAATCTAATTAATTTATATTAAATTAATTAATTTATATTGTGTAGATTAAATATATATTAAGTATATATATTTAGAATTAATTGTGATTGATTCTGGATTTAAATTCAAATATCATGATATTATGAGATAAGGATATATTATATCTTATCTAAGATTTTATCTGATAGGCTCAGTGGATATTTTTATGCTACCCAAAATATCCCTGACAAAAGCTATAAATAGAGGCTTCCCCCCATCAGTTCAAATCACTCCAGTAGCAGAGCTTTCCTACTATATCTCTCTCTCTCTCTCTCTTATTTTCTTTCTTGCAAAAGGGTGCTCTGCTGTGCACTTAAAAGCTTAGACTTTTATAATCTAGCTTAAGCGTGAGCTAAGAAGATCCGACTGACCCGACCCGAGATTAGACCCGGTATGTTTTCGATCCATTGTCTTATTATTCTAACATTGGCATCAGAGCCATAATGATCTTGAGGCTATCAATATAAGTTATTCGTTCATTCCGCTGCCATTGATATACCATTCGAATTTGATGTACTTGTGCTTTAAACTCAAATACATACTCTGTATATATATTTGAAGCTCGAAAACATTACCTGTTATTTCGTAAGGTTCAAAAACGTGATCGAAATCTTCTTTTTCAAAAGCTCCAACGTCGGCCGTACGAACCAGTTTTTGGGTCTTTAAAAATGATGTTTTTTAAAGAAAATGAACCCATAGAGTTGTAGAGCACGAAAATACGAGTTTATAGACACCTAAAATGCATAAAACGGAGCTCGGAGGAGAAAGAAATCAAGGTTCGAAAATGGCAGGTCGCGACGGACCTGCCCGGAGCTCCAGCGGATCTGGGGCGACCCGGTTGGAGGTCAGGGACGACCTGACCAGCCCAAAACGGCGTCGTTTGGGCTTTCGGGTCTGTGGACTCGGATCCTCCCTAGAAGTCGGGTCGGTAAACCGACCCAACCAAAAAAAAAAACTTTTAAAAAATAATTTTTTAATAAAAAAAATTTGGAATGTTTATTGGGGCACGTGAGGGCGCGTGAGGGGCTATTTTTTAGCTCTGTTTGACTTGAAATATTTCTAAAATCATGAGCTATCAATTAATTATTATGTGCTGATTTTTTATGACTTTTTGGGTGCGAAAAATAGCAAATAAATGTTTTGAATATTTATTTTTATATTTTCTTAACTTGTTCTTTTTGGGTTTAGGAAATGCCCAATCAAACTCAAATTCTAACCACTCTTTTGGAAAATATCCAACTTATTCTCCTCTTTCTGATGCTTCGAAATCTTCAAATTATTATGCTGAAGAAAGTACAAATAAAAGGAAAGCGCCTCAATCACAAGTAAACTCTAATGTACCTGAGGGGAGTGAAAGAGAGCCTTTCTGTCGTTCGCCTTGGGGTTCTCAATCAAAATTTAATCCAAGCTATGCAGTATAGTGCAAACTCGGGTCGTTTCACTTTTGGGAGCCTTTATTAATTACCTAAGCTAGACTAAATGCCATGCAATGCAATGAAATGGGGTGGGGTTTTAGGTTTTTAAGACTTAAATGAATGGTGCCTAAACTAAATGCAATGAAAACAAACCTAAGATACTATATTTTTGGTGTTTGTTTTAAGATAATAATGATGGAATGGAAATGAATGATAGGAAATCTCTTGAAAATGGCTTTGATGGCAAATCATAGTTCACTTAAAATTGGGAGTTTCACAAATTATTAGGTTTTCTTAATAACAACCTCAATAACTCATTGAGTCCAAAGCTTACATTAATGAACTCATTAATGAAAACTTGTTGCTGAAAAAATGTGTAATGTTTTTGGAATGATCATGCAATTGGCTTAACGAAACACACAATCAACTCATACCCAAACACAACTATGCAAGATAAGAGAGAATCATGAGAGTTACAATAAGCATATATGCAACTACATATATTTAAGCACAAAGTTCAACATCAATCAATCCAAATTACAAATGTAATCATTAACCAATAATTACAGTATCAGTCCCAAGTTCCTAACTAAGAAATTACAACTCCTAGACCTAGAAAGCCAGAAAGCCATAAATCATAGCTAAAAATTGCAAACTGAAACTAAACTCCCCTTTGAAGCTTAGGAACTCAAGCCACACCACCATTCTTCAAGAGTTGATAAACCCTAGCTCTCCATAGCTTCAAGAACAGCTCCAACTGAAGTGAATCCGTCGGCCATGGTATGGCTGGGAGTGGAAGGAATTGAGATGGAGTGAATGAAAGATGAAGGAAATGGATGGGGAAGAAGATGGAGATGGAGAGGCAAGAGGATGGGAGAATAGAGGTGTTGTAGGAGATGGAATGGAGTGTCTGGTCGAAAATAGGGTTTCTAAGGGTTTTAGGGGTCCATCTGGGTGGGATCATATGATTAGAAGCTCCATTTTCGCGTTCTGATCCGGATCTGGCGTTGCTGATATGAAGAGTTCGCCGCGGCGAAGCATGCCCGAGAGGAGCTCCGCCTAATCTTGTGATTTCACCGCGGCGAAGCTGTAAGTTGGCCGCGGCGAACTCTGCCCAAGAGATTACTGGTGAGATTTCAATTTGGCGCCGCGGCGAACTCTATTAGTGCGATACTCTAATCTTGTGTTGTGTCATCCTTTGGTCTTTGATCTGGCTCTAATTCTCAATTGTCCTACAATAAAAAGCAACAATTTGAAGCATCAATTGTCCTAGAAATCAACTGAATACAATTAATAACCAATTATGACAATCTTAACCTCAAAAAAAGACGCTAACTCAAAGCAAGGACTCTTAATCTAAATTAAGCACAATTATCATCAAAAGGAGCCAAAATCTATGATAAATACCCTTAAAATGATATGAAATAACATAGAATAGTTGGGCTAAATCAGGGAGCGGTGGTAACAGGAAATGTGTTCCTAACCAACAAGAGGAAGAAGTCTGCAGACCCAAGGACATAAATTTAATAGAACAAATAGCAGAAAAGCATGCTGATGAATACAAGCATCAAAAGTGCCTATTTTCAAAATTGAGTTATTATGCTAAACAAATTGTCAATCAGCAAGACGCACTCTTTTTCTCAAACATTGCAATCCAATACAGAGAGGAACTAGCAAGGAGGGGACACATTTTTAGTGAAAGATTTTTTAAACAAAGTCTTTGTAGATGCTTGAAAGATGTTAAAGAGAGTTTGAGAGATCCCATGATAAAATATATCATGAACGAATGAGTTTTGTTCACATTTATTTTTCCTTTTTCATTTTATGTTTACTCTTGAGACTTTACTTTTGGATTATCCAAATTTCTGTAAACATTTATGCTTCGATAAATAAAGTTTTTTATTTTAAAATGCTTTATTTGAGTGGGAGTTTCATGAGGAAAACTCAAATTGGGGATATGTTCAAGGAAAGTCAGAGATAAGAAAGGTAAGAGACTAATCAGGAGTAATGGGATGGGGGCCAACCTAGTTGTCTCCTAATCATGAAAATGGTGAGACTCTTACCCGGATGACCTGTGACCTACTTGAATAAAGTGTATATTGCATACCATACTAAAATGCATTGTTGTCTATGTGATAGCACGATGTCTCAAAGAGGAATCAAGTCCATTATAGCTGACCTCATAGGAGGTGACAAGCTGAACGGAGACAATTACAGCATATGGCGTCGTAAGATATCATATGTCCTCGAAGAACAAGAAGTCACTGATGTGTTGACTACTTTTCTTCCAGAGCCTGAGGCGAATGCATCGCGAAGGGACAAGGACGGCTACGGGGCCTGGAAAAGAAGGGACACTATTGCCAGAATTACTATGCTAAGTGCCATGACTGACGATTGGTTGGTGCAATTCGAAACACACCCTTCCGCCTCTGCCATGTGGGCAGTGTTGAAATCCGAATTTGATGGTACCTCTGCTGCGAGGCTTAGGAGACTCACCGTCAAACTTGATAATTTCAAGCTGGGTCCTAACACTCCCATAAGGCATCACCTAAGGGCAATGCAGAACTTAATCAGGGAGTTTAAGGAAGCCGGAGGCGCCTTATTTGATGAGCAACAGATTCAAGCTGTCATGAGATCTCTCCCAGCAAGTTGGGATACCATGAAGCACACCATTACTCATAACGAGAGTATAAAAACCTTTACTGATGTAGCTCGCCACCTCCAACTGGAGGATGATCGGATGGAAACTGTGAAGCCTATCAGTAAGGCATATTTAACTGAAGGAAAGGGAAGGGCAACCTCCCAAAACCAGTCCAAGAGAAGCAAAGGCTCTCAAAATAAGAAAGGCGGCCCTAAAGTAAAGAAGGGAAAGAGTTCCTTCAAGAAAGGTAAGAAACCTGCAAAGAAGCGGAACATAGCAACCATCAAATGCTATGCTTGCCAACAAAAAGGACATTATGCCAAGGACTGCCCTGAGCAGAAAAAGACTCAGGGGCCACAGACCACGTGAGCAAGGATCGTGGCAACTTCACAGAATTTTGTCGGTTACCAGCAAGAAGCAGGTGGCTTTATGTTGGGAACAACGTGAGTAGAAGTCAAAGGGATCGGTACTTGTGAGTTGACCCTGCATAAAGGAAGAACCCTAATCCTACAAACGTCCTCTACGCTCTGAAAATCTGATGAAATCTTGTGTCTGTTATTTCCTTAGTTAAATTTCATTTCAATGTCTTTTTTCATGATTTCACAATAGACATTTGTATGGGACCAACTTTTAGTTTCTGGTTATGTTCGGATGGTTTCTTTGTTTTAGAAAATATCGATGACAATTTTTCTAGTTCTTGCTATGCACTTTCTTCCGATGTCAATTACGATACATGGCACGCTAGATTAGGACATATTGGTCAAGAACGCATGACCAAACTGGCAAAAGAGGGTTTGCTAGGAAACGTGTCCAAAAAGGAAATGTCTCTGTGTGAACATTGCCTTGCTGGCAAGAGCACAAGGAAGCCTTTCGGAAAGGCAACCACGGCTAACCATCCTCTTGAATTGGTACACTCTGATATTTGCGGACCAATGAGTGTTAGGGCACGTCACAGAGCATGGTATTTTATTACCTTCATCGATGATTCTTCCCGATATGGCTATACTTACCTGATTTCCCACAAATCTGAGGCATTAGAGTGCTTTAGAAAATATCTCAATCTAGTGGAAAATTAGCTAGGTTTAAGAATCAAAGCCTTAGAACTGACCAAGGTCGAGAATACCTCTCTGATCAGTTCAAGGAGCTCTGTGATGAAAGGGGTATTGTTAGGCAACTTACAATCCCTGGCACTCCTCTACAAAACGGAGTTGCTGCAAGGAGAAATAGAACTCTCCTTGATATGGTTAGATCAATGATGGCACAAGCTGAGCTTCCAATCTCATATTGGGGAGATGCTCTTTTAACTGCCACATTCATACTTGACCGAGTGCCTTCTAAATCAGTCACCACAACCCCTTATGAATCATGGACAAACCGCAAAACAGATCTAAGCATCCTAAGACCATGGGGGTTAGCGACCTACATTCGTGATTCTTCCCATAAGTATAACAAGCTAGAACTGAGGGGCAAAAAGTGTATCTTCATAAAATACTCTGAGAACTCTAAGGGGTATGTCTTCATTGGTGAAAATGATGACGGCTCAGTGACTGAGATAGAGTCAAGGGACGCAATATTCATAGAAAAGAATATCCTAGCAGAGGGAGTATCGATCGAACAAGCGTCTTTATGAGGATGACGGCAATGAGGTACAACAAAGTGTTCCTTAGTCTACTGATGAGAGTGGGAGGGTTGAACCATTTTCACAACAAGGTTTAACCCAGCCGCAGGAAGAAAGTCCTACGGCAACCCCACTTAGGAGAGAAGTAACAGAGACAAAACTCCTAGGAGACGCTTCTCAATTGAAGGAGCAATCTTCATCGTTAGTCCAGAAAACGATGAAGAAGACCCTGTAAGTGTTAAAGAAGCACTAACAGGACCTGCTAAGGAAAAATGGCAGAAGGCCTTACAAGAGGAAATGGATTCCATGGAATCCAACCAAGTATGGGAATTAGTGATCTACCACCCGGCCGAAAGGCAATTGGGAGCAAGTGGGTTCTCAAGTACA